>NC_080048.1:9648836-9771336 GCF_026212465.1 Amaranthus tricolor
GACAAAGATCTAGTTAAAGAGGTCATTGATCATTAATTACTTGAAATTGACGATTCGAAGGTTAAAGAGCCTCATACCTGATGAGTAGAGGTGTTTATTGGGTTTATCGGGTCAATTTCGGATTAGATATTTCAGGTCGATTCGCAATCAGATTTTGTGTCCATTTTGGTTTTTATATAATCATAAATACATTTTTAAAGTCGAGTCAAATCATATTCGGTTTCAAAGTAGGGTAAATATCAGACCATTGAGTCTATTTTGAACCCCTCTATTGATGAGACTGTAAGAGGTATAAAAAAATGTTTAGACTGAATTAAATAATTTACTAATAATTTAACTTCAGTTAGTATTTACCTAACGAGATCAATTCATGATAAATTTAAATGCTAGCTTGTTAGATTCATTGATGGTAGGAAGTAGGAACGGTTCCAAGAGTAGACTTGAGCATAAAAATAGAGAAATAAAAGAAGAAGACGAGTAATTTGGGTGCATTACGATACCACTTCAACCATCAATTCCATTTCCATAAGTACTATACACAATCACATACAAAATACAACATATACAATTAACTCATAATGTGTTTGCAATTCAACCTCAAACACCTTTAATGGTGTTAAAACACATTCATGGAGTACAAGAGCTTTCTCTCTAGCTCTCTTATGTTTGCACTCCCTCACTAGTATTTCAGCACTCTATAATAGGGTTCATCCGAGAAAGACACCAATTGAAGCTTCTCTTCATGCTCGTTTCATTAACATATGACACGCTTGCAACGTAGCACTTCTACATTAATGCAGAGCTTAACTTACATCAACATAAACTCATCATTCTTGCTTCTGCAATGCTCTAATACTGCTATGCTACTATTAGACCTCTCCCTTAGCTATAGCTGTCATAACACAAATTACTTCGGTTTAAGGAAAGTAATATGTATCTTCATTACATCATAGTTCCTTTTTTTTCAAAGCTATGGTTTCATTAAGGCTTCTTTAACAATCAAATAGGAACTCTAAATTGAAGTCCTAGTTATATTAAGAAAATTAGTTGCTAATTAAATCATTACTTTTCAATTTGAGCTTCTTTGATAAAAATAAAAATATTTCTTTAGACTCCTCTAGAGGTCTAACGTTCAAAGCCACATAGCTCCATACTTGACTCTAGAGAAACAAGAATGGAGGGTGGATCTAAACCTTTAGCATTAACATTCTTGTTTCCTATGTTGCTAGCAACGTACCACCTAAGAATGAATGACACTACAAGGGAAAGAGTTACTTTATTAAGTTTTACTTGGGGAATAAGAAAAAAAAACTAGTGGGTGGAAGAAATATATGGACGAGATGAAAAGATATAACGAGTTTGTGGATAAAATTAAAATTGAAAATGTCGTGATCGTAATAAAATAAAAAAGGAATTGTAGCAAAGTTAAATCAATCACTAAGAATAGAATTTTTCTACCCATTTTCTTGGTCAGCAAGATGCCCCTAACATGTTAAGTTGTTGCTGTAGAGAATTTTGGGGTATATTTATGTGGAAGGAATAGCAAAATAATAATGTGGACAATAAAATTTAGAGTGATATTGAACAAGTAATGCTTAAAGTAATAATAATAGCACTAGAAACATATAAGATTACAATATATATACTACTAGTAGCTCACTCTGAAATATTGCTCTCACTTTTGCTTTACCACTCAAGGATGTTGTGGTGGGATGATGAAAATGCAAGTGATGAGCACCCTATTTATACTATTAGAAATGCTCCAAAATTCAACAAAGGTTGGCAAGTAATTAAAGCTTTTACACTTAGTTTAATAGGGAGGGGTGATAGGAGTAGAATTTTACCACCCTTGGTTGTAAATTTTTGACTAATTTATGCATTGATAAAAGATAAGTGGTTGGTGACTTTGTTTAACAGTTGCAATGCCAATGAAAGGGATGTCTTCGACAAGACTATAACAATAAGATGAATTATTTTAGTTTGGTCTATGATTACCCCTTCTTGAGGGTAAGTGCTTGTCAATTGCAAAGGAAAAAAATTTTCGATAGTCTCTTTGGTTATGATATAATCAGATCCAAGCCATACAATCTTCATCACATAATCATTACTTACTTACCGCACTAAGGCAAAGACTGTTCAGTTCTGTATTTCGAAGCAAAAGGTAGCTGGAATCCCAGCTTAATAAACTGCACACTTGTGCCATTTTCAACTTGTTGTCACTTCTGACATCTAATCATAGAAATGTCCACAAAAAATGGTAGTTTTGAGTCCTCAGTTTTGTGATGACCCATCTCCCGTACTCTTGATAGGATTGCATTTAGGGGTGGATATCGGTTTAGTCATCAGTTGACTTTAATGCATTCAAATGATGTTCATGTAAATATCAAGAGTTTGAGTAATTTAAGGGGTATAATTTACTTGAATGTTAAGTATTCTTTAATTACATTTTACAGGTTTAGTCATCAGTCCAATTGCGGCAAGCATTATTGGTATTGGAAATTCTTCAGTTATAATCGGTCTCTGGCCTGCTCATTTCTTCTGGACATGCTACTGTGTAGGAAGGTGTGCAGTATTATCTTCATACCACTCTGAACAGTTTTTATTTCATAACCTTTACTTGACTGTTTCATTTGGTTTTTGATTACCAGTACAAAGAAGTTAGGAATGATTCTCAAGATAGTAACACTGATTTCCTTGCCATTGCCGCTTGTATTGTGGCCGATTGTTAGTATTCTTGGGAGCTTTGTAGGTGGGATGGCATTTGGCTTTTTTGCGCCATTACTTGCAACTTTTGAAGCTGTTGGAGAAGATGTCACAGATAAATGTTATCATTGCATAATTGTAAGATGAATCGTTTTTGCACCATTTCGTACTTCCCTTGCTCAAATTTTCTTATGGTTTGGTTTTTATTATTGTAAATCTGTGAGCAAGAAAAGAGAAAAAGATCGAGAAGATTTCATTGAATGTTATTCTTGATGCATTTACTGTCACTGGAAAAGACATTGACAGCTAAAAGATGACAGAATTATAATTCTCTTCTTGTCTCAGGATGGCTGTTGGCCAACACTTCAGGGAAGCTGCACGGTGGTACGAGATTTCACTGATTTTTGCTTCCACTCCTACTTCTCCTACATGGATGATCTCATCATGGAAAAGCCTGCTGATGAGAATACTGTCGAGTTAAAGTAAAGAATAGTTCTTTTTTGTGCAGCCCCTACCCCGGAATTTTTTTTTCAAAAAAAAAAAAAAACTTCTTGATTGTAGAAGGGGAATCTGGTATTTCAATTTAACTTAATGTCTGTCTTTAGGCTATTGCGGTTGCCAGGTTGTTTATTGATCAGCTTACTGGGATTATTAGTAGATGTACCTTTAGTAACAATCCTTGCTCTTTGGAAAAGCCCGTACATGCTTTTTACCGGATGGAAAAGGCTATTAGAAGATTTTCTCGGAAGAGAAGGACCATTTCTAGAGACAGTGTGCGTCCCATTTGGTGGTCTTGCCATTATACTTTGGCCTCTTGCCGTAGTTGCATCAGTTCTTGCTGCATTCTTGTCTAGTTTTTTTCTTGGACTCTATGCTGGTGTTATTGTTCATCAGGTTTGTTCACTTTTCTTTGTACAAGAGTTTTTACATTATCATAAAAACAATATCTGACCATAAACCAAGATTTATTTTGATTTCCTTACTATCTAATATGATACTACTTTTCTGTCATTATGGGATCCATTGAAACTATGTGATGATCGTGTGCATTATAACGCTCCCAGGAAAAATCTTTGACAATGGGACTTGCATATGTTGTAGCAGCTGTCTCCCTATTCGATGAGTATGCTAATGATTTACTTTATTTGGAGCCAGGATCACGCCTTCCCAGGTATCTAAAAGAACTTCAGCTTACACTTAATAAAGTTGTCGCATATCATATTATGGTTGAAATTCTATGATCCTGAGTAAACATTTGGACAGCCAGGCCAAAATATCGAAAGAATGTGGACTCTACATCTCAGAGCATACAGAAAAAAACCTCATATGATGGCCGAGATGATGTTGAAAAGGATGGAAAAGAAGGGCCAAGTGATACAAAGTTGACCTCGCAACGCTCAAGAACATTGAAAGCTGCAATTCAACATTATAAGCCAATAAAGGTATACACGCCGATGCGAATCGTTGTTTTTCCTTTTTATTTGACCATCTAAATCTTAGTTGTCTCGTCTTATATACCAAGTCGTTTATCCTCCCATATAATTGATTAAATATACTGATTTACATATGAGATCTAATAGTAAGATTGAAATGTCTCGTTTATTGCATTTTCTTGTAAAAAATGTTTTAGGTACTGGATTGGTTGTTTAAGTCATGTGAGGTAAACGGAAGAAAACTGCTTCATGATGGTGTAATCAATATGAAAGACATAGAAGAGTGTGTTGTAAAAGGGAACTGCAAGAAGTTGGGCACAGCACTACCAACATGGTGCATCATGAAATGTTTGCTAGCCTCTGCAAAGTCCGACTCACCTGTGTTGGTAGTCTGTATGTTCCTTCTGTAACCAATTACACATAGTTTTCCATGCGTTGACATGCTTGTGCCTTAGTCATTTTGTTTTTGTTTACTTCCAGCTGACGAAGTTGATCTAACGATTACCAGTTGGCCAAGAGAGAAAATGTTTCAATGGTTTATCGAACCTTTATTAGTAATGAAAGAGCAGATCAGAAAATTAAACTTGGATGAAACTGAAGAAGCGTGTTTGAAGATAGCAATTATGCAAAGCAAAAATGAGAGACCAGACCAATGGGATGATATTGGATTTCCATCCAAAGACAACATCAAAAGAGCGCAGCTACAGTCTGTCATTAGAAGGTATGGTTATACACTTACTTTCCAACTTTTGATCCGTTAGAGGGTAAAGTAATAAAACAATTGTCATACGTTTCGAGGGGATTCCACCAGATTACAGGGAATTGTGGGGTCAATGACAAGAATGCCAACTTTCAGACGTCGGTTTCAAAATCTCGTCAAAGTTTTGTACACCGAGGCTGGCATGACTGGCGCATTGGTGAACTACATTGTTGAGAGCTCAACCAAAAGGGACAATTTCGAGGGTGAGAAGAAAGATGAGACTTCAAAAGAGAATAAACATGTAAAGAGTATGTCTGGTGTGGAAAACATCGTATAGATTGAAGAGTTACTAGTTGAAGATAGCACGATACATCGTCCACGGCTCCATGCAATGAATAGTTTTCTGGTAAAGATTGAGCATGTTATAGCAATCAGCTTAGCATATTATTTGTAGATTATACTTAAATTTTGACATAAAACTATATATATTATGTATATAGATGATCTTTAACTAGTTCTAATAGATGTTTGAAGCTTCAAAGGTAGTTGCACTATTGTTTTGAACTTCTTCAGGAGAATATATGTGCATGATTATTAAAATTGATTTTTTTGTTGTAATTAGTAGTTATCGACGATTTATATATATAGGGATAGATTATTAAATGTATCATAAAAGGTAGTTTATTGCAAAATTCACATAACGTAGGAAACTTAATTTCAAAATTTTAAAAACGTGGATTTTATGGTATTCATGTGGTTACAAATTTCAGCAATAAATTGTCTGTGAGATGAAAATAAAAGAAAGGGTGGGGAAGGGAAAGGAAGAAAAGAGAAATGGAAGAAAGTAACTCTTATTAGATTAGGAGTGAAAAGAAAGGAAAGGAAAGAAGGTAAGAGTTTTCATTCAAATCTTTCTAACTTTGAAAGACTTGATACTTTAACAAAAAATCATTCACCTGCTGGAAATCAAAGTGTTACAGACAGAAAAGAGAAAAGAAGAATGATTCAGAGAATGTGGATTGCTATTATCACGCAGTGATTGAGTAATACAAGACCCTTCTTTCGAGAGGAAGGTGCTCTCCCAGTGATACCATGTGTTTAATAAAAATCGCCTGCCTTCCTTTCTACCCCATTCTCTATTATATAATCAGATTCCATAACAAACTTCTTAAGTATATTCTTAACAAGGCACCCAGGCTAACAAACTCATAACAACTTTTCTTCTAAGTTTACTATATTACCCTTTACCCTGAAACTGAAATTATCTCTCAGCTTAGCAATTATTTGGCAGCTTCAGCCTTCTTCTAGTAGCTTCTTCTTGGGCCTTCTAGCATAAGTGAAACGAATATCTGTTTTGGGCTGTTTTCTTGCAATACCTCCCACCCAAAGATTCACCTTGTCCTCAAGGTGGAAGTTAGGATATCGGAGATTGACTTCCTCAAAAGATTCCCAAGTAGCTTCAAAATCTTGCAAGCCCTTCCAGTGAATCAGGACTTCCATATTAGCATGAGAATTGCGCACCCCAAGCACAGCCCAAGGTTCCACCTCTAACACTAAATCAGCAGATACTTGGGCAGGGAGATTGGTCGGTTGATGCCCTGCTCCTAAGGCCTTTTTGAGCTGAGAGATATGAAAAACGGGGTGAATTCTAGACTCTGAGGGAAGTTGCAACTTGTAGGCAACCTGTACAATCCTTTCAACCACAGGATACGGACCGTAGAATCGAGGTGAAAGTTTCTCGTTAACACGCTTCACTAAGGACTGCTGGCGATACGGTTGTAGCTTCAAGTAAACCATATCGCCTACCTAAAAATGACCCTCACGTCGCTTTCTATTCTCATATTGCTGCATATAAACTTGGGCTTGTACCAGGTGAAACTTCAAATCATCCAAAATGGCATCACGTTCTTGCAATTGCGTTTCCACTGACGATACAGCTGTGTGGCCAGCAGAGAACCGAATCAAATGAGGGGGATCTCTGCCATATAAGGCTTTGAAGGGAGTGTAATTAGTGGCGGTATGGAAAGAAGTATTATACCAGTATTTAGCCCAAGGTAACCAGCGAGCCCATGTGTGTGGTTTACCATTCACAAAGCATCTCAAATACGATTCGACGCCTTTATTGACGACCTCCGTTTGGCCATCTGTTTGGGGGTGGTAGGCCGTACTACGCAGAAGTTGTGTACCTTGTAGTTTGAACAGCTCCAACCAAAAAATGCTCAGAAAAACCTTGTCCCGATCTGAGACAATGGAACTGGGCACTCCATGTAATCTCACGACCTCGGATATGAATTTTTGGGCCACGTTTTGAGCAGTAAAAGGGTGCTTAAGTGGAATGAAATGTCCATACTTGGTCAATCTATCGACCACCACGAGTATAGTATCCCACCCTAAGGACTTGGGTAATTTCTCAATGAAATCCATAGAGATGTCCTCCCAAACCCTCTCAGGGATAGGTAATGGTTGGAGGAGTCCCAAAGGAAACAAAGTGGATAGCTTGTTTTGTTGACAGACATGACAGTGCTGGACATATTTGGCCACGTCCTTTCTCATGCCGAACTAGAACCATTCCTCTGCCAATCGCTGATAGGTCTTGAGATCCCCAGCGTGCCCTCCTACCAAGGAATCATGGTATTCTTTGAGTAATGTAGAGGTGAGCTCACAATGTTTCGGTATTACTATCCTCCCCTTATATTTTAAAACTCCATTCTCCAGAGAAAACCACTTAAGAGTTCCTTCTCCTTTTTGAAATTGAGTTACCAATCGTTGCAACGTGGCGTCCTTTGCTCTGAAAGCCTGCACATAATCCCATCGTAATCCACACGAAGCTACCAAAGCGCTACACGTAACCTCAGGGCTGTATTGGCGTGAGAGAGCATCGGCCACTTTGTTTGTAGGGCCCGGCTTGTAGTGAATTGCGAAAGTGTACCCCAGCAGCTTACTAACCCATCTTTGGTACGCTTGTCCCACCTCTCTTTGTTCCAAGAGGAACTTAAGGCTCCACTGATCAGTGTGTACAATGAAATGTCGGCCCAGCAAATAGTGCCTCTATTTTTCCACCGCAAAGACAATGGCCATGAGTTCTTTTTCGTATATGGGTTTACCCCTATTTCGAATGCCCAGAATCTTGCTGAAGTATGCGATGGGATGCCCTGCTTGTAGTAAGACAGCCCCTAGCCCGTGCCCGGAAGCATTTGTTTTAATCACAAAGGGAAGAGAAAAATTAGGAGCTGATAAAATAGGGGCGTTTACCATGGCCTTTTTTAAGGTGTTGAAGGCTGAGGTGGCGGCATCAGTCCACCCGAAATTCTCTTTGCGCAGTTGATCAGTCAAGGGTAAAGCAATTTGAGCATACCCCTTGATAAACTTGCAATAATATCCTGTTAAGCCAAGGAATCCCCTGAGTTGCTTCAAGTTCGTGGGCAAAGGCCAATCGAACATGGCCTGTATCTTGGAGGAGTCCACTTCCACCCCAGCCGCGGAAATCACATGACCAAGATAGGCCAGCCTCTCCTTCCCCACTTCGCATTTCTTGAAGTTGGCAAAGAGTTGGTGATCAGAGAGGACCTGCAGAACTTGGGCTAAATGTCCCTTGTGTGTCTCAATACAAGGACTATATACCAGTATATCATCGAAGAATACGAGTACGAATTTGCGCAAGAACGGCTTAAATACGTCATTCATAAGGGATTGAAATGTAGCTGGAGCGTTGGTTAGCCCAAAAGGCATGACCAAGAACTCGTAATGACCCTCATGGGTACGGAAGGCTGTCTTATGAACGTCGTCGGGCTTCACCCGAATCTGATGGTAGCCAGATTTTAAGTCCAGCTTGGTGAAAAATGGTCGAACCCCCCAGTTCATCAAGTAACTCATCAATGATGGGTATGGGAAATTTTTCAGGAATTATTTCTTTGTTTAAGGCCTTGTAATCTACACAAAAACTCCATGACCCATCTTTCTTTTTCACCAGTAAAACCGGACTAGAATATGCACTAGTTGAAGGTTGAATCACCCCTGCTCTAAGCATATCCGCAACCAGCTTCTCAATTTCATCCTTCTAAGTTTGCGGATATCTATAGGGTCTGACGCTGATTGGATTAGTTCCATTACGCAGTACTATGGCGTGTTCAATACGTCCTTGTGGAGGTAACCCTTCAGGAAGGTGAAATACCTGCTTAAACTCTTGTATCAATGCTATGAATTCTTTAGGGATGGTCGGTTCAGCTTCTACCTCTCCCTCAAACTGGCTCAATTCCAGGAGGTATCCTTGCCCTTCCTTCTGCAGCGTTTTGATCATGGCTTTGAGAGAAATACCCGTTCGACCCAAATAAGGGTCACCCTTTAAAGTGATCGTTGTGCCATTCAATTGGAATTTTAACATCTGTGTTTTCCAGTTGATTGAAGTGGTGCCCAATTTCTCCAGCCATTGAATACCCAAGATTACATTCGAGCTGCCCAAGGGAAGAATTAGAAAATCATCGACGATTGTGACCCCTTGGAGGTCTAACACAACACCCTTACTGTTATGGTAATATTTATTCTTTTATTAATTTATTTAATAATTAACGTTATATTACTTAAATACCCCTTGACCTTTCGGGTTGACTTTGACTTTCGGTCAACGGGCCTTCTTCTGGGTTTTCCATCTCCCTTGAATAGGCCCATGAATTAGTAACCTCTCAATGCCTTAAACTACCTTCCCGTAAAGCAACTTCCCATTCTTCCACAATGCATGGTCCTCCTCCCACTACTCCCATGTTAGTCCACTTCTCCTCAAAGATAACTTCCCCTTAACTGTATGGTAATCCTTCCTCCATGGGAATTGACTGCCCATGTCTCCCATGATCTTCAACTCCCACTCTCTGATGTAACTTCCCTTCCTCACCATTATAAATAGGGGCTACCATCAAGAGAGGAGGGGGAATCGGAAAATAATTCTCTCAAGTGTCCTTACTCATACCCTACCTCTTTAGCCTACCAAAAATTCTAATAACATCCACCACCGCATTTTCTTGTATTCAGTTTCTAATCACTTACTCCTTATTCTCATATCCACGTTCTAACTTGAGCGTCGGAGGGGTTTTCCGGGAGATCACCCCCCGGACAAGGCTAACGTGTTGTTTTGCAGGAATTCAAGTCACTTCCTCCCACGAGTAGCTCCTCTTGATCACACTTTTGCCTATCTCCAGGTATTTTAAGTGTCTTTTGCACTTCCTCGTTTCACTACCGAAACACTTACATACTTCCTCCCCTTGTACAGTCTCACCAGTACCCAAAGTTACCCCAAAACTCCTTGTTTCGGTTGGATTAAGACCAAGCTGCTGGGCCGCTATCTTGGAAATGAAATTATGGGTTGCTCCTGGATCAATCATCACTACCACGGCCTGCTCATTCATTACTCCTTGCCAGGCGCATCGTTTTGGGACTAGTTATCCCCATTACGGAGCTTAAGGAAACTTCTGAGGTCGAATTTGGGTTTGGAAGAGTGGTGTGGATTTTGTCTGAACTCACCTCCGCCACAGCGAAATCGCCATACTCCATCGCATCCTCCTCCTCCTCTTCTTCTGTAAGTAGGACGCTCAGCCCAAGGCGCTAACAGTGGTGGTTAGCCGACCACTTCTCATCACAACGAAAGCATAGCCCTTGCTCCCTCTTCTACTGAAGTTCTTTCTCGGAGAGCCGTCTCATTTCTCCGGAATTTTTGTAATTATTAGTGGCGTTTCGATTCGTGAAGGGGTGATGGGTGATTGGATTTTAGATCTGTGTCGTGTTTGATGAAGGATGGTTTTGATTTTGGGTAGTGAGATTTGGGAGAGCACGTGGGTTTGGGTGGGAGGTACGCCACGTGGGTAGATTTAAATTTTGTTTGGGCCTTGGGCCCAGCTTCCACTTTTCCTCAATTCTTCTGGATAGTTCCATCGCCTGGTCCAACGTAACCGGGTCTAAGATCCGAACCTCAATCCAAATCTCCTCTTTTAATCCCTTTATATATTGCCCTTTGGCTATTTCTTCTGGAACACCATCAATCGGGGCCAAAAGCTCAATGAAGCGAGCTGGTATTCCGCCACCGTTCCGATCTGTTCATGAGCGAGCCGCTGTTCATGCAATGTGCCGGTGGCGGTGGATCTGAAACGTCGGAGGATTAACGTTTTCAGCGCATCCCACGAGAGTACTGCGTGGCGCCAGCGTTCCCATTGATACCACAGTAAAGCATCTCCCTCCAAGGCAACAATGGCGGCCTCCAGTTGATCCTCTTCCCCCAACCGGTATAAATGAAAGAACCGCTCAGCTCTGAGAATCCAGCCGTCCGGATTGGTGCCGTCAAACAGAGGTAGGTCAAGTTTTCGAAGCTTCCAATTCGATTGGCCTCCTGGGTCGCCTCCTTCTCCATTTCCCACCTGAGATTGAGATGAAAATGGGTTATCCCATGTCGATGGCGAACCGTTCAACGAGGAACGTACGTTTGATCGGATTTTCTCTTGGCCAGCAGCCAGCTGATTATTGAGGTCAGCTTTGAACGTTGCCAATGCCGTAGTTATCTCCTAGGCTACACGCGCGGGTAAGCCAGCCATCTCCTGTTCCAGCAAGTCCAACCGTTGCCCGTGATTTAATCTGGCCATCTATTTCTTCGTTTTTCTGGATCGATTCCGCTCTGATACCAATTTGCTGGAAATCAAAGTGTTACAGACAGAAAAGAGAAAAGAAGAATGATTCAGAGAATGTGGATTGCTATTATCACGCAGTGATTGAGTAATACAAGACCCTTCTTTCGAGAGGAAGGTGCTCTCCCAGTGATACCATGTGTTTAATAAAAATTGCCTGCCTTCCCTTCTACCCCATTCTCTATTATATAATCAGATTCCATAACAAACTTCTTAAGTATATTCTTAACAAGGCACCCAGGCTAACAAACTCATAAAAACTTTTCTTCTAAGTTTACTATATTACTCTTTACCCCGAAACTGAAATTATCTCTCAGCTTAGCAATTATTTGGCAGCTTCAGCCTTCTTCTAGTAGCTTCTTCTTGGGCCTTCTAGCATAAGTGAAACGAATATCTGTTTTGGGCTGGTTTCTTGCATCACCTCATTCTCTTCGAAACCCATATCTCCCATTTTGTTATTCAAAAAAAGATTCCCTCCATTTCAAACCCACTATCTCATAATATTTTGCAGAGTTCGAGTTGAAGAACTCTTTTGTTGCGCTCTCCTTTATTGATATGAGTTGTCGTCTTTTTTCCCTCCCCACACCGTGCTTATAGTTGTTCTATGGGCGAAATACTAAGTATGATAATGATAATATTTTGAAGAGTATTTCCAGGCCTTTTGTACAAAACCTAGCAAAATGTTACTAATAATTTATATTATATTTTGTCTCAAAAAAAATTACAATTCTACCTTACTATTTGAATATTTATCAAGATATTTCAACCTTCACAAGATCAACAACTTCTTCACTAAAAAATTTTATTTCGAATCTCTTTAAACTGTTGAGTATACTCTTAATGATAATAATTCTCATTTGATTTTGAATATTTCAAAACACCAATAGAAACAGCTTGATTATCCCCCTAATTTTGGTCCATAAACAAAAGAAACCCACATAATTCTACCTTACTATTTCGCTTATCCCGATTGAATTGGTATAAAGATTCGAATTTTGCACATAAACCTCAAGTCCTATCCCCAATTAAACCACGGTAAAACCTTCCCACAATTAAAACACAATAAAGCTCAAACATATACCCTCAAAATCGCAAAATACAAACACCCATAAAAGCCTGTTCCATGCCCTGACTTTCAACCCCAGTCATAGATCTAAAAACACATAAGTGTAGAAACGGGTTGGACACACTCTGTCCTACATCAATTGGATAAGACGGTGCACTCTAAAATGATACTCTTTATGTTCTTTTAAATTTAAATATGTGAGAACTTTTTAAGTCCTAAAAAACAAACTAGGATAGAGGAAGTAATGCATTACTTCTGAGGTCTTGCTTATATGAAAATATTATTTAAAGGATAAAAAAGTTAAAACTAACAAAACAAAGGTAATTAGAGATGCAAATAAAGTAATTAAAATAATTGTAAAAGAGGTGGAATGAGGATAAACGAAAAACATTTCGAGGAAAAGAACTCCCCCTACCCTCCCCTAGGGTAAATATATACTCCAATATGAGAAAACTAATTGTTATTTTATCCATTTTTTATTACTTTCTAACTAATTCTTCCACCTATCTAACAATCAAATTCCTTAAATCATCTATCCTATTAAATTCGTTTTTCTAACTATGACTTTTATTTAACCTTTAAATATTATACTTAATCCAAACGTACCCTACATTTACGTATATTCAACTTCTTTTCTTCCCCTTCATTGATAATTGGAGCGTTCGTCTAATAATCCACACATGTATGTGTGGGTTTACTTGTGAGGGGTGTGTTGAAAATACTTTAAATGTGACTTGTCTCATACACCCATAGTCCCACTCGTGTAAACATACCCACGGAAAACCCGTAGGCTCAAGCCCACTAACCTACAGGTAATGCGTGTTAACTTGCATACACACTATTCGCTCTTTTCTAAAATCATATGGTATTAGGAGGATTACTCATTAAGCATTATATGCAAGTCTATAACTCATATTTTATAACGTGAAATCTTTGTCACATGAATAGTATTTCCTCTATTTCATTACTTGTTACATTTCACTTTATTATGCAATCTAGTGTATTATTTTGGTCATTTACATCTTGAGTTCTGCATAACTAAATTTAAAAAATTTATTATTATGAGAATACACAATTAGATGATTCAAAAAAAAATTCATTTGACTATATTTTTTCTTATTACATTAGTTACAATATATAAAATAAGTTTAAACAATAAACAATATCAAAATTACCTGTGTAGCAAGTATTTCAGAACAGAAATATTCCAACATGGGGAGAATTGTAAAACACAATGACATACTCGGATTCTATGATTAATCAAGTATCGGATGCCAATCTCAAAAAAATAGACAAATTCCAAACTGGCAAGTGACAGGGTGTCAATCTAAAGCAAACTCACAAATTGATGAAAGCAAAAGTCTTGCAATGATTCACATTTAGTAAGCAAGTTGTCCAAAATTAGTGCCAAAAAGTACTGGTGATTTGGCGTCAACACTGCAATTAGAATCAGATCCCAGGAAGTGTTCTTTAAGTATTACCAGTCGGTGACTCCCCTTTCTACGAAATGTTCACACTTTTGTCTGCCTTCTATTCAATACTTCTATCTACAAGTCACTTGCTATATAAACAGAAGCTTCCTACTCATTTTTGTGGCTCCAACAAAACTTGTCCTAAATCTTATCTACATTCTACATAAATTTTATCCTCTTTAACCTTCAATGCCTTTACCTTCCTTCAAGTTTTTCCTTGCTTTCCTCCTCCTTATAGTCCCCAGCATTTCAGGTAAAATATACATCTACATTTTGCTCTTTTTGTAAAAAAAAAAAAAAAAAAAAAAAAAAAAAAAAAAAGAACATATCATACAAATTGTAACTAATTGTAGATGTGATTGTTATAAGTCACGTTGGTTTAATAATTGATACAGAGATATCATGTTAAAAAATCAACTGAACGAAAAATTTAAACTTGTTATAGACTCGTATGTTAGAGGCTCACATAGGGTACATCTAAATTTATTTTCAATTGTAGTTTTTGTTTCTCTACTCCGACATACAAGTAAACATACATTTTCCTTTTTCGAATCCATTAATGATTAGGTTAGCATCACTCACTCGTTTGTGTATGGTTGTGTGTATGTTTTGGGTGAGAAGTTAGAGGAGAAGATGAGGATTACGGGCAACAATATTGCGTAGCAGATGTGCAAACCCCGGATAATGAATTGCAAAATGCAATAAACTGGGCGTGTAGCCAGCAAAATGTGGCGTGCAATATGATACAAGTAAATCAACCTTGTTATCAGGCTAACTCAACCAAAGAACAAGCTGACTTTGTGTTCAACAGTTACTTTCAAAATTACAAGCACAAAGGTGGTAACTGCTATTTTGGTGGTGCTGCCATTATTACTGAGAAGGATCCCAGTATGTATTTTCATCTCCCTTAATCATTTTTATTTCTCATTAGTTTACAATGTTATTGACAACTGTAATTTCATAAACAACCAAATTTCTTGGCGAAAATACTTGTGAAAATGACATAAATAATTTCATAAAATGATGGTTTACAATGTTAGTCTTATAGATAGTTTTTTTTTGCAGCCAATTTTATAAAAAGCAAAGCAATAAATTTGAATTTGACAATTTAAAAGAGGTCAAAGGTAACCCCAAAGAAAGAATAGGCATTAGAGTCATCACATGGAAGTGTGGAACCATAAGATGAGCATGTGTATGGACATGAATAGGCATCCCTAATACATGCTATCTTAAGTGGCAATATAGATGAGATTTGCTTTCAATTCAATTAATATAGAATATGGGATTCAACATACATCCCACCTTATCTATGACTAAAACTGTTCATTGGGATAGGTTACTTGGCGACTTTTTAACAAATCAAGTTGATCTAAGTTATGTAAAAGTTCTATTTAGTGGTTAAAGACTTTTTTTTCGTCTTATGAATGTAATTCTCATACCTAAAGGAAGACTTAATTCTCATTCTCTCCACCCAATCAAACCTCACCCATTATAAGAAAAAGGTAAAATAACTTATTTAACTCCACTAGTTAATATTTGCAATTTTGCATTCTTAAATTACCCATAAATTTTCAATGGCGTAATGAATATTTATTGAAAAATTAATGACTAATTAATGACCGTCCGCCCACATTACTTTTTCAAAGGTAAATTGATCTGTTAAAAGCTCACACCCTTATTAAAGATGATTAGCTTCAACAACAATTTTATCAGAACCTTAGATCCAAAAGATTAGGATTGACAAAGATGATTAGCTTAAACAAAAAACGGTGGGAGCCCCGCCTTCGAGCAATTTATCTAGTCAGTTGCAGTTGTAGAGTTGTTTTCTTAAAGAAGTAAAGCACCTTCCTGGATTTATTCACTACTGATTAGTGATTACTGAATACATTTGCTGCTTGCCGTGCAGGTCATGACAATTGCCACTTTGAATATCTTCCTTGAAAGTTTGGAACTTTATTCCACCATACAGTTTGCTTCATTGTTTTGTTTTCTAAATTATGTAATACTTTTAATTCATCCAACATTCTTTTTTACAATTTGTAAATGGGTTTTAACAAACAAATACTTCAAGTTTGTTAATATTAAGAAAAATACCATAGCATTTCACATGCTCCCCCTATTATTGCACTTATATTTAAGATCAGTATACTGTTTTCATATGCTTCACTGTGTAAACTAATATTCCCCACATTCTAAGAGGAAAGGCCCAAAGGGAAAAGATTGTACCAAAACTTGTTTAAGTGGTTACATCTAATAACAGAGAAGGAATCTACTCCCTTAATCCCTAAGAAAGAAATTGTTTCTAAACTTTTTTTGAAGTGCTTACATGTTACATCCAATAAGTTTGGGGGGGGCAGCAATCTCTAAGGAATTAGGTCAATTCTAACTGGAAATGCACAAAAGAAAAATTCATTCAGAAAGCCTTAAGACATCAAATAAAGATGATTTTGAGATGAAGGAATCACAGTGTAAGACATATCAATAAAATAACGCATTTCAGGATCGAGAAATGGCAATCAATATCAGAATCTAAGTCACTCATGTGGTACACAGAAAATCGTCTCAAGTAATCAATGCTTACATCGCATTGATTCACCTAACATCATCGACGGTATACACGTAATGACGTACAGCAGAAATAACTCTTGTTCAACAGTAACATTCACATATACACATAATGACAGAACAAGTAAAGCAGAGTCTCGATCACTTCGAGATTTTATTCTAGTCTCAGTATGGGTTCTGACTTCTGTTGCTCATAAGTGATAAACAATTACAACTTACCAGTACACGAGCTCTAGGTTTGGGTTATGAGCAGAAAGTCGTGTCCAATTGCCAATTATCGTCCTTTGTAATGTAAGTTTCAGAAAAGCAAGCTAGCCTAGCCAGCTATAAATGCAATGCCACCAATTGGCGCTAATGTATTGTACCTTCTGTCTTCTAAGTACGCCACACTATAGCACCTGCGGAAACATTAATTGCTAACCACATCAGTTTTGATGTTGGAAGTTACTAGACTTCTCTGCAAATTACATGTGCTTCAGATTAATTCAAAAAATATCAACAAGCCCTCCCTGTAAGTGCAAAAGTAATTCAGGAATCAGAAATTAAAACCATGGTATACATATCAAAATTGGCATGTTGCTATTCATCTATATAGATATGCTAAGACCTTTGCAGAGACTAGAACACTTGTCAAAAGATAGACAACCAAAGTTTTATGATGGAGGTCATTTTTGATTCAATCCAACCAAAGTTATATGATGGCAAACTTCAGATTTGACGCTTATAACTACTATATGCTTTGCCAAAAGTCAGGGTGTCCAGTTTCTAGTTTATGTAAAAACTGTTGGAAGCACTATGGAGCATCTACTGATACATAGTATTCTAGGAAACTGTATTTTCTCGTGGAATATATATGAAATCACAGGTTCAAAATAAGGTTTCCATGAAAATTTTGTCCAACAAAAGTGAGAAAGGTAAGCGTCCCATGAGAATATAAATAATTTATTGCAAAAGCCAGTCTCTATACAATGCAAAAACGAGGCTGCATTGTTAAGGTAGTCAAATTTTTGTCCTGGTATTAACATTTACCCGCACAGTATTGGTGTTAAAAACAGCATATCTAGGCTGCTTCAAGCAATATTTCAAGGTTTGACCGATATTCGGCGGTACGAAAACCGCATCATTGTGTTCATTACCAAGTTTTGCACTATAAGTCTCAATGGTTGGGTGAGTTTTCTGGATTCAGTCATTTTCAACAGCTTCATATTTTTCTTCATCATTTTCATTACTTCTCTCACGTACTTCAAGGACTTCTTTTCTTTTGCCAATTTTCTCATGAACACTTGATAGGAAATGGAATGGAAACACTTAAAAAAAGATTTGGTACCAATAAACATTATTATTATTATTATTCTTTGTTTGGTATAAGTTGGATAAGAGAAATGTAACCTCTACAGTTGTTCTATATCCTTTGAAAATGAATCAACTATATCTTCTTTATCAATAAAAGCTTCTCTCCTCTCCCTTGTCTTTGTCATGCTGTTTCATCTTCAATTGAAGTTTTCATCCCATTTCTCCTCTTATATCCTCCATTCAAGGGGTCATAAAGTTTCATCTCATTTCTCTTCTTAGATCCTCCATTGAAGGGTCATGAAGTTTCATCTCATTTTTTCCAAATCGAAATGTATCTTTGAAGATAGAACATCTTGTTGGAGTGATCATGATAATTTGATGATAATGGTGAACTGGTGATGGTGACTAAAGTGCACCACAAGTTGACAATGGGAAGGGATTTCGATTGTAAGGCAAAGTTGGCAGCGAGACATCATTGTTACCGGTGATTGATGTAGGGTAACAAAAGGGCGGATTCGGATGACGCGAGGACACAGAATTGGAAACAAATAATGGATTCCAAACACATGGTAACGACAATACTATTCCTTTCTCTTACAAGATGCCAGAAAACCGAAAAGCAAACAGCCCCAGAAATGAGTCGTGATCATTTTGTAACCTACATCTCAATGCTCATATACCTTCACCCACGAATTCCACCCACGTTTCTTCGGAAAAGAGCTCCAATTGCTCATACTAATCCCTATATTAGAGCCAAACTTGAGTCCAAAAACCTTGGTTTATCTTTTTGCTCCTTACTGTTGCTATTCAGGGTGGACTTCAACTTAACAAAAGCGTAATAAGCAAAAAAGCTAGTTGATTTTGCACTTGTGATTAGATGGGTGTGGTCACCAATGTGACGAAATAAGCAAAAAAGCTAGTTGATTTTGCACTTGTGATTAGATGGGTGTGGTAAACAATGTGATGAAAAAGGACATTTTGCTCTTGTGATTGAATTGAAATTTATGATCAGTAATTAATTAAAGATAAAACTCTACACAAATAGTAATAAAAGGGGTACCATGAATATGAATGTATTTGCACCCCATTCCCTATGGCATCGTGTATTTCTAAACTAGCCTTATTTGATACATTAGTTAAAAGGGTAAATTGGGCATTTTAGTATCTGTTAATTAGTTAGTTAGTCGTTTAGAGAAGGGGGAAATAGTATAAATAAGAAAAAAGAGTAGCAAAACACTATGATTTTTGTATTAAAATTTAGTGGTTTTTATCCTCATGTCTAAAGACAATGCAAGGCTCTTGGATGCTTGTATTGCTTTATTAAGACTAATGGTGATGATGATGTATGATTCTGACTACAAATCAGAAGATCACTTGTATTCTGAAGTGTTGCATTGCTCTCCTCCCTACGATCAAGCTCAAGACCAAATAAGGAGGTCCTACAATCAAAGACACAGAAGGGACAGAATGCTATCTACAACAAGGGCAGAAGGATGCTGATTAAGTCCTAGGATAATGGTTGTATATAGGATAGTCATTCTGTATATTGTTAAGTTGTATTCTGTTTTCTTAATTAGTTATGAGTTAGTTATAACTGACTAGTTTAGAATGTGTGCTAGACACATGTGCTTTTCTTGAAGTCTCACTATGTATATACATGAGACTCTCTTCACACCTTTGTAATTAAGTAACATCATTCACACAATCAATAAAATTCTTTTTCTTCTGTTTTCTGTTATGGTATCAGAGCCTTAGGCTCATTACAGCCCTTTTTTTCCTTGTATCCTCTTCACCTTCTCCTGAACATTGTTGACAACAATGGTTAGGATAAACCACACAAAGAGCACTGCAAATCCAACTTCAAAACAGTCTAGCGTATATTTTCTGCACCCTACAGATTCAGGGCAAAAGATCATTACAAAAATCTTTAATGGGGTAGGTTTTAAAGATTGGAAGAGGGCAATGGAAATTGCTTTGTCAGGGAAGAACTAATTAGGGTTTGTCGATGGGACTGTCAAAAGATCCACATCTAGCATTGTGCCTGCAAAGGCTTGGGGCAGAGTTAATAATGTTGTAATGGGGTGGTTATTGTCTGTGATTGATGAAAAGATTGCAAACAACCGTACAATGGCTCAAAACGGCTAAGGATATTTGGGATGAACTTGAAGAAAGATATAGACAAACCACTTGTGCACAACTTTTTTCAATTCAAGAAAAGATAAGCAAGGCAGTACAGTCCAGTAATGAAAGTGTTGAAAGTTTCTTTACTAAAATGAAGGGGTTGTGGAATGAATTAGACAATCTAGACCCACAACCAGTTTGTGTTTGCTCTGGATGCAGCGGTAAAGTTAACAAGAAAATGATCAAAATTCAACAGGGAAGGAAGCTGATGGAGTTCTTGATGAAGATGAACCCTAAGTATCGACACATCAGAAGCAATATACTGATGATAAAAGAGCCTCCATCAGCAGCAGAGGCTGATAAAATTCTTATGCGGGAGCAGACACATCAAGAATTGAGTAAAAGTACTCATGTAGAAGAACAAGAAACACCCATAGCTTGCAGAATAGAGAATAAAAGAAAGTATGGTGAGAAGGGAAAATTTGTGCAAAGTAAGAAAGCAAGTTATTACTGTGAACATTGAAAAATTCATGGCCATAGCATGGAAAGATGCTGGAAAATTCATGGGTATCCACCCAATTATAGGCCAAATACATGGAAGAAAGAAACAGTTGGGAAAGCCAACACAGTGCAGACCAATACACAACATGAAGAAAGGCATATTGAGCCAAAATTGACACAAGAACAATATAACACGTTGATGAGTTTCCTCAGCACACAACCTGATACAAACAGTAAAGAACCCTCAATGGCTACCTCTGCACACTTTGAAGGTCAGTGTAGTTTATATGTTTCAAGGCCCTCTACATGGATTCTTGACAGTGGGGTCTCAGATCACATTTGTTGTGATTCATCTTTGTTTAGACAGCAACAATTTTCTTTACGGAAAACACAATACTATCATTATACCAGATGGTATACAGGTTAAGGTCAAAATGGTAGGCACAGTTAAACTAAACAATGGCTTAGAATTAAAAAGAGTTTTATATGTGCCAGATTTTAAGTACAACCTTATTTCAGTGCATAAACTGTGTCTAGATAAGAATATAAAGATAAGTTTTATTGTTGATCTTTGTGTAATGCAGGATGGTTTGAAGAAGCCTTTGCTTCTTGGTAAATTGAGGAACAATCTCTACTATGCTGAAGAGAAGTTAGTTTCAATGACAAATGAAACTCTCTCACAACAATACATATCGTCTGCTGAAGCATACAAGAATAAAAACACACACAATGCTGCTAGATGTGTGCAAGAGAAGATGTCACTTAGTCAAGAAAAAATTGAACTGTGGTATCTTAGGTTAGAGCATATGCCATTTAACAGGCTTAATATAGTCTTTTCTTATTTGCAATGTAAAGAATTTGATAAGAACTTATGTACTTTATGCCCCTTGGGAAAACAAACCAAGAAACCCTTTAATAAAAGTGCTATAAAAACAACAGATTCTTTTCAATTAGTCCATATTGACTTGTGGGGACCATTGAAATTTACTACTAAGATTGAAGTGCAATACTTTCTGCACTGTTGTGAATGATTACTCCAGATATACCTGGGTAATTTTCATCAAAAATAAAAGATTTTTTGGAAGTTTTCAAAACTTTCTATGAGCTAGCAAAGACTCAGTTTGGAAAACAAATAAAAATTGTGAGGACTGACAATGCTCATGAACTTAGCAAAGGAGAATTCCTTGATTTTTACAAAAGTAAAGGTATTTTGCATCAATCCAGTTGTGCAGAAATACCACAACAAAATGGAGTGGTGGAACACAAACACCTCTTAGAGGTAGCAAGAACCTTGTATCATCAATCAAAAGTCTCCTCTATGTTCTAGGGTGATTGTGTTTAAAGTGCAGCACATACCATAAACAAGATGCCCCTTATACCTTTGAATAACATGACACCATATGAAAAACTATATGGTGTCAAGCCCTCATGATTTATTAAAGTATTTGGATGTTTATGCTTTGCATCAACACTAAAAAGGGATAGAAACAAACTTTCAGAAAGAGCAGACCCATATGTATTCATAGGATATTCTCAACACCAAAAAAGGTACAGTGTGTATAATCTAAAAACTAAGGTTGTGTTTGTGTCCAGGGATGTAACATCCCATGAGAAATGTTTTCCATATAGGTTTAATACACCTGATATTACGCTAATGCAGAAAATATTTGTGCCTAAATCTAATCTGTACTCTCAAAATTCTGATTCTGAGGATCACAATCAGACAGAAGAACCAAACACACAAGTTTCACCCATCAATGATCCTTTACATCATGACAGTAATGAATTACCTAATGAAAAAACAAGTGTCTTCCCATTACAAAGGCCTGAAAGGTTAAAGAAGCAACCTCACCATCTAAAAGACTATCACTGTAATACTAGTATACACTCTCATTGGTGCAATATGATCAGCTTCTGTGTACTTTCAGACACTCATAAACAGATTGCACAGATAAATGAAGGCTATGAAGAGCCAAAATCATATAAAGAGGCTTCCTTAAACCCTAAATGGGTAGAAGCTATGAAAAAGGAAATCAAAGCCTTATCTGAAAACCATACATGGGAAGTCGTTTCTTTGCCCATTAGCAAAAAGTTTATTGGTAATAGGTGGGTTTATAAGGTCAAGTTAAGGTCTGATGGCACTTTAGAAAGATTCAAAGCCAGGCTTGTTGCAAAGGGCTACAATCAGAAACAAGGTGTAGACTATGAGGAAACATTCTCCCCAGTGGTCAAAATGAACACCATTAGGTGTCTCTTGGCTGTTGCAGCAACCCATAGTTGAATTGTAAACCAACTGGATGTAAATAATGCATTTTTGCATGGAGATTTACATGAGGAAGTGTATATGGCAATGCCACAAGAAATTCACAATCTACTATCTATATAGCTAAGAACCCAGTTTTCCATGATAGGACCAAGCACATAAAGATAGATTGTTACTTTACAAGAGACAAAGTCTTAGAGGGCCTGATTCAGTTGTCCTATTTGCCTACTCAACATCAACTAGCAAATATTTTGACAAAGGTCCTGCCTTCTTCTAAATTTAATCATTCTTTTGACCAAACTAGGAGTGTGTAAACCCTCTCCTAGTTTGAGGGGGATATTAAGACTAATGGTGATGATGATGTATGATCCTAATTACAAATCAGAAGATCAGCTTGCATTCTGAAGTGTTGCATTACTCTCCTCCCTACAATCAAGCTTAAGACCAACTAAGGAGGTCCTACAATCAAAGGCACTGATGGGACAGAATGCTACCTACAACAAGCGTAGAAGGATGTTGATTAAGTCCTAGGATAATTGTTATACATAGGATAGTTATTCTGTATATTGTTGAGTTGTATTTTGTTTTCTTCATTAGTTATGAGTTAGTTATAACCGACTAGTTTAGAATGTGTGCTAGGCATGTGTGCTTTTCTTGAAGTCTCACTATGTATATACATGAGACTCTCTTCACACCTTTGTAATTAAGAAACATCATTCACACGATCAATAAAATTCTTTTTCTTCTGTTTTTTGTTATGCTTAAATCTATTGTAATCTTGAATCACAGAAAAACACATTCATTTACGTTCTCTCCTTAATTATGCCATATTGTTTTGCCCATCCACTATTAGTTTGGAACAATGACTAATAAAATTTAGGGTAAATTGTTATGATAAACAAACATACTTGATCCGCTGAAAATGAACCCATCTATTATCTATTTTAAAATATACCACTTATTAGCTATGTTTGCTAAAAATAAACCGATCTATTGTTTTTAACAATCTTTAAAACTTCTTTGCAAGTCGAATTTAGGAATAAACAGTAGTTGAGTTTATTTACAATAATTATATTGAATAGGTGCTTTAGTTAAAAATAAACAATTGATGGGTTTATTTTCGGCGAATTGAGCAAAGGTTGAAAAAAGCCTATCCACCAAACTAATTACAAACATCAATAGAAGTACATTGAAGCAGCAGAAAGAAAAACTTACGTTCCTGAAAACAAGAGAATTCCAGCACTCATAAGACCTCCAAACTACAAACAGCAATATGTCATAATGATATAAAAAAATTACAGCGAAATTACAAATACAAATAAGAAATAAATTACTGATAGAACCAAAAATGAATTAAATAAGAAAACACACATACGAGAGTGCACCAAATGGTAAAGAGAAGCTGTTTGCCAAACCTGTTGATAATTTTCCGAATTTCCAATTTTCAGAGCAAAAATGATGAGTAAACCACGAAAAAGTAGAAAATAAGGCAAACCTGTTTATAATCGGGATCATTAGGCTTAAAACGATGGGCACCATAAGCACCCTATCCGACTGCAACTGCCCCTAGAATTGAAAAACTAGGTTTAGTTAGTGATGAATTGATTGAAGATATCCTGATTCCTGTAACAAGTACACCTAGCACTAGCAGCAACAAAAGCTGGAGTGGAATGTACCAGATATAGTAGCAGCTTTGTGCCAAATTAGAGGATCCATTCGAGTTTACAACATCAACTTTCTGCACAAAGAACCAAAGAAACTGCGAGCACTAGTGTTTTTCCTAAATAAATGCTCTCTCATCACTTATTACTCATACTACGCTTGGTCAAAATACTCTCTAAATTTTGTTGTAGAGGGTTTGCGGAAATATCTAACTTTTTAAAGAATGCTTTTAAAATTTCATTTTCAATTAATTATTTATTTTTCTCTTTCAAGTTCTATTTGTGGTTTTCAATCTCCATTTTTTTCTCTTAAACTCTATTGTTGTTTATGCTCTATTTATTTTCTTTAACATTTACAAAACCATCAAAGTTATGTATTTATACTTCATTTTTATCATTTTCGTTTTTAAAGCTTTCATTTTTATTTTTTTGCGTTGATTGTGTTATATATTAGTTAGATTTACAGTTTTCTAATATTTTTTTTTAAATTAAGGTTCATCAATGGTGCAAATAGTGATGTTGAAGAAGACAATGTCTATTGTTTAGAAGAAATTAATAAAAGCAATTGTAGTTATAAAATAATATATTTAGGATTATAACATTATATATTTGGAGTTATAATATAATATATTTGTAATTATAACATAATATATTTGGGGTTATAACCATAATATATTTGGAGTTATAACCATAATATATTTGGGGTTATAACATAATATAGTTGGGATTAGAACAAAATATATATTTGTGGTTATAACGTAATAGATTTGGGTCTATAACACTACATATTTGTGATATAATACTACAAAATTGATATTATAATAATACAAGCAAATATATTATGTTATAAAACCTCAAATATATTAAGTTTTAATTCCAAATATATTGAGTTATAATTTCAAATATATTATGTTATAACCTTAAATATATTATCTTATAACCCCAAATATATTATTTTAACCCCAAATATATTATGTTATAACCCCAAATATATTATTTTAACCCGAAATCATAAAAATTAGCTATAATTATCTTCTTCAACATCATTGTTTTCCACCATTGATGAATCTTAATTTTTTAAAAAACAAATCAGAAGAACCACAATTGCTTTTATTACCTTCCCCAAATATTAACATTGTTGTGTTCTTCAACATCACTATTTTCCACCATTGATGAAGCTTTATTTAAAAAAAAAACCACAATCTGATTTATTACTAAATAATGTTTTATTTTGCTTGGGAATAGGCAATTAATCAGAAAACTTTTCATCTTCTAAAAAGAAAGCGGTTTTCTTTGCTTGGGAATGACAGGCACGTGTTTTTTTTTAAAACGACAGTTTTTTTAAATTAATATATTTATTACAGAATGAAAGTGGGCTGGGCTCTTAAGAGTCGTCTTTAGAAAAGTCGGTCTCTCAAGAGAGAGCTTGTTATTTTTATTGCGTAGTTATCCTTTTGAATTTTTATATTATTTTTAGTATTTTTCATAAATCTATTTCATCAATTTTTCTCTAAAAAAAGCTTTGAATTAAAATTGAACATAGAAACAATATAGTTGACAAATTTGATCACTCAATTAATTACTAATTGAATGATTTCGCAATTAATATTAATATCATCAGTGATTAAACTAAAATCATTTCATGCATATTAAAATAATTAAAAAAGTATTAATAATTAACTAAATTATTATATTAATTAAATAAAAACTTAAAATAATTAATATTAATTAATTACTAAAAACTAATAAGTAAATGAATCAAGAATATTAATACAAAAAGAAAAAATTGAAATTTAATACATGTTCACTTTTTTTGGCTATAACTTTTGATAGAAACTTCACATTAACGCAAGGTTTGCGCCATTAGAAACTAGACTTTCATAACTTTCCAACGATATATTATACGTCGACAATCGAATGAGAAATGACAATCGTTTAAATTTTGCATTGATTTTTAGTACACCCAATCGCACAAACTTTTAAACGGTCTTCATTTCTCACTGGTTATTAAAATTAAGAATCTAATATATCGCTGAAAAGCTATTGAAGTATAGTTTCTAATGCCGCAAACCTTGCATTAATGTAATTTTTCTATCAAAAGTTATGGCTACAAGAGTGAACATGTATTACCAGCACAAACAAACTTTAGACGATCGTATTTCTCGCTTAGTTATCGGAATTGGGCACATAATATATCATTGGAAATCTTTTGAAGTCTGATTTCTAATGCCGCAAATATTGCGTCAATGTAATTTTCCTATAAAAAGTATGGCCAAAAGAGTGAACATGTATCAACTGTCAGCACAAAGCTTTTGTATTATAAACACTTTTCTTCTCTTTTACTCATCGTCTCTGTAAACATTTTCAATCAAGCTAAAATTCAATGTTAATGAAATAAAAATATAACTATTAATTTAATAAATAAATTTGACCAAGTCGCACAAAACGTGCAACTTGGCCTAAGTTGAGTCGTACAAAACACGCAGCTAGGCTATTTTTCGAGTTTTTTTTTTTATAAAAAATCTTTTTTATGATTAATATTCTTTATTGAATTTAATTATTATTAATAATTTTAGTTTAATGATAATAATTTTTTATTTTATAATTAAAAATGGATTCAAGGTTTTGTAATTTCATCAAAAAAAGGTTACGACAAAACGAAAAGGATGGCGACTTTTAAAGATTGGATATCTTTATTCAATTCCACATTAAACTGAAGGAAGAAATGACATTCAGTTTTATTTACTTTTATTGATTTAGCTTGTTTGTAGTGATTGAAATTAATTTTTACTAATGGTAATTGTTTTGTACTTATTAAAGTTGATTTTTGTTGATTAAAACTGAATTTTAGTTATTAGTTAAAGCTTTTTATTATTGATTAAAATTGATTTTTAGTGATTAAAATTGATTTTTACTGATTATAACTAATTTTACTTATTAAAACCAATCTTTACTGATTATATTGATTTTTACTAATTAAAATTGATTTTTGCTAATTAGGTAAACTAAACATGGCCTGAGTGAGAAAAATAATGAAAGTTAAGTTTGGGTTGATAGTAAAAAGAGAGTCACAATCATCATCATACTCAGTATATTTGCTTATAGAAACTATAACTGTGGGTTGGGTTGAGTCAAGACAATTAATAAAGTGAAAATGCATGAACCATAGAAAAATAAATAAAATATAAATCATAAGGCGCCAACAATATTCATGACAATGATAATTAACGGTATAGAACACAAATTTAGTGTCATTGGCTAATTTAATCCTTAGTCAAGTCCTCGGAGAGAAGCAAGTCATTCATGTCATTTCTAATTTGCTCATTCCACATTTTCTTAGATCTACCACAACTTCTCTTTTCGAGAGCATTAATGTTTTTTACCCTTCTTACAAGTGCGTCAATTATCTTTTTTGTGCATATATTCAAACAATATCGATCTACTTTTACACAACTTTGCACATCTCTCTCACCATTGGGTTCCTAACCTTATCTCATATAGTGTTCTCACTTATCTACTTTAATATACGCATCTTTCGTACTTCATCTTACGCTCATTTATCTTATATTGCACTCATCACTTTAGGATACTCTAGTTTAATTTATTCATCTATTATTCTTGGCTTGTTTGCAATCTACAATTTCAATATGAGTATGAGTGAGTAGTTTGTTTTGGCTTAGGCTAGGCATCATCACCATGTATGTAGTTTGAATTGCTTTCTTTACCTTTGGCTTGGTTATGTTGTTTATGGTTTAAGATGGATTTTGCTATCATGTTGTAGTGTCGTTAAATTGAGGGCGAGAGTCGATTTTTAACGATAATCTATGTGTAAAATTTAAAACATGTCCATGAGAATAGATAAATGCTTTGATTAGAAATGTTGAATGTGTGCTTCATGTCTTAAATTATGCTTATCTCCATGAGAATAAGTAGTTGAGTATGTTTAGGAAGCTTTTGTTGCTCGAGAGAGAACATTAAAACTTATGATACATTCTTCTCCATAACAAAATATCCATGACCTTAGGTTAATGTTTAGTAAACACTACTTTGGTGAGAAAGCCTAGCCTATGTCTCTTAGCTTATTGATCATTTTATCCTTGCTTTTAGTTCATTGTATCCTTATTTACTTTTATCCTTTATTTTAATTAAGTACTTTTAATTGCTTGTTTTAATTAATTCTATCTCCAAACATCATATTATACATTTTCGAACACACTAATCGATCGAGAAACTATTAACTTAACCCCCACTCCTTGTGGATTCGACCCGGTACTTGCCGACGTACTACGCTACGCCGTGCACTTGCGGTATTACTATTGAAGGACATAAAGTCCCGATCAAGGTACTGGCAAAACATGTGAGATATGCTATTGTTGAAGTATGTTTGTTCTTCAAGCCAATATATAGTTAAGCGCTTGATCCCTTGAAACGTAATGTTGTTCAAGCCGATGTAATTGAAACTTTATGCAACTTTGAATTGTATTTCCCACCTTTTTCTATTGACATAATGGTTCATTTAATAGTCTATTTCGTTTGTAAAATCAAGCTTTTAGGTAATTACATATGAGGGTTGTATGATTCGAGGCAGTATATAAGCGATGAGATTGGTAATTACATATAATGTAAGAGTATATGGGAATGGCAAAACCTATTGAGCTTTCTCCCTCTCAACATGAAAGGAGACGAGGAAAAGGAACAATTGACTCAAAATTTATCACACCTTCTAGAGATAGTTGCCCACAAGCACACTTATATATCTTGTATCATATTTCTAATGTCCATCTCTTTTTGAATGAACATTTTGATATATTGCGGGCAAAAAATCTTCTAAAGGGGATAAAGCATAGATACAGTTGCATAATCAGATATTTCTTGATTGGTTTCATAATCGAGTTATATGTGAACAACTTGAGGGCGTGCCTAAAAATGTTAAGTGGTTTAGTTTTTCCTCATCCATATATAGGTTGAACTACCTCCACCGGGATGAGAGATGGCCTTGCAAACTCCTCCACTAATGGCACTTGTAATATTGTTGGTGAACCAGTTAAGGAATAAGAAATTTTGAAGAAAAAGAACACCACAAAGAAAATTTCACCCACCTATTTCTAGAAGCTTTGGAAGCGATGTACATCTTCTTAGCCCTAGTGGACATCTTAGAACTTGTGGTCTTGTTGTGATCTTGGCAGCACTAGGGGCTCGAGGATCGTATTTTACAATGGCAGAGGTTGGGCACTTGTTCTCGGTACAGGAACGACTTAGGCGCTGACTTAGAGGTAGAGACCCCTTTGGCAGGAACCTTAGACACATTGGGTAATCCTTGACTTAGGAAGGAGTGACACTGGCGTAGAGGTTCCACAAAATAGGTGGGTTCTAGAAATCCTTCCCAGTAGGGGCAACACTAATTTTTCTCTAATACTTATCTTTGGGATTTTTTTTAATTTCTTCCGGCTCACCCTGGCTGTAACATTCTCTACAAAGAAATTTTATATTTCTTATCTCTCCAAATGTCGCCTAAATCATACCTATATGAAATGAAAGTCTCAAAGAGGTTTAACAATGAAAAACAAAATGAAAAATATAAGCAAAGATGAACTCAAATGTTTATGAGGTATCTTGGATACCTCCCCCTCAAATATAGTTTATTATATTGAAGTCAACAATTACAAGTATAATAAACCTCCTCTTATCTTGAGAACAATATCTGAAGATCACAAATAATAGAGCAAAGTAAGAACACTCTCAAGCTTCTAACAATGCACTAGACTACTCTCAATATGTGTGTTTTTGGTGAATGTTTCTATGAGTGATGAATCCTATTTATAGGCAAGGTATTCATCACTCTTAGAATTCCCTTATAAATCACCATAAACTACCTATGTTAATTAACCATAGTAATAAACATCACAATAAACATTACATTAAACGAAGAAGTAATGCACTTATTCAATGACTACACTAAGAATTCTGACCAAAACAGAATCTTATGTAGTCTGCTCGACTGCCGCTCGATCGAGCCACTACCTCGCTCGGTCGAGCGAGTCTCCAGTACGCTATTGACTTGTTCTGACGATTATGCTCGACCCACTCACTCCTTGCTCGACCCGGCCATGTTCGCTCGACCGGTCGAGCGAAGCTACTGACTCCCCCTTCTTGTTGCTTCGACTAAATAACCAACATCAAACATTCCAAACCTTAAACCATCCATATACGACACATTTTTATCGACCCTCTCCAAAATACAAGACAAAGCATGTTTGATTAGATGTTCAATATTAACGTCATTATTAAGATTGTTGACACTTGCTTTAACACTATACATGGCGCTAGAAATGATTTTGATTTTGAAACCCACAAATGAAAAGCATGTGGAAATTATACTACTTAGCTTGTTAAAGAATGTAACTCTCATTAGCAAGAAACAAAAGAGTAAACTTGTAGTTAATGTAAAGTATTAGTAGTAATTAAAAAACTCCAACCAGAAAGGAAGAAAGCAAAGGCACAGCAAAATGATTGTGAATGTGATACCAAACTTAGAACTAGACTTTACCCAAAAAGTGGAAGAAAGTTTTACCCTCTTTTTCTTAATGATCTGATCAATCAAAGTTGGCTACTCTAGAAGACCAATTTTTAGCAATTTGGAAGCTTGTACTTCCTCAGTTACATATTAGTTTCAAATGAATAATAAATTATTCATTTATCACTTTTAATTTGTGATTAGTTTTTAATCTATAAGTTAAAACTTAATCAAATAAGATCTTGTTTGATTCGCCACGTTGTAAAGATTGTTAATATCAAATTTTTATAATTTTTTATTATATATAACTAAAAATATTAAGAATTAAATTAGTGCATTAAATTGCGTAAAAAAAACAAATATTACAAGTAAATTGAAACCGTGAAAGTATTTTTTATATTAATTAAAATTGTTTTGTGCTGGTAAATCGATAGCTACCTGCATTTCTTCCTTTCTTTGTTGTCTTGGACAATTTGTCCGCTAGTTTTTAGCTAAATCTGCCCGTTGTCTAGGCCTTCACCTAGATTCTCTCACCTATTTTCAACTACAAGTATCCCTATAATTATTCACTTTAGGAGTGAGGACTACTTTTCATTTTCCTTATTTTACTACTTCCTCTATTCTCATATACTTGCTACATTTTGTTTTGGGCACTATTCATCGTTCAGGCTTATTTTATATATTGTGGCTAATATGTAAGTAAAAATATAGTCAAGTGGGATCTTGTTCGAATTGTCTAATTGTATACTTTCATAATATTAACTTTTTATAATTTTTAGAAGTGCATAAGTCAACATATAAAATAAACAAAATAATACATTGGATTGCGTAAAAAGTCAAATGTAGCAAGTATAATGGAACAGAGGAAGTAATTAATAGTAATTGCTTAATTTCATAATTAATTTATTAATCAACCTACGGATTTGTTTATTTATTAATTGTGAGTTTAACTATATTATACGAATAATCCATCTTCTAAATCAAGACCCAATGACATGTTTAATCATTTTCTATTCGTTTTTAAATTGATTGTCTTCTTAGTGAAGATGCATTGACCATGTTTAATTTTATCATATTCTATTCATTCTTAAATTGGTTATTGGCGGATATATTTTCTCTCTATCACAAAATTTCACTACGAATAACATTTTTTTTAAAAAAAAAACATTTACTTATATTACGATCGATTCAAATTGTTTTATCAATAATTGAAAATTGTAAATGGGACAATATCAATCAAAGAGACGAAGTTTAAGCCAACATTATAACCACGGAGTAAATTATTCTTTTCATTTTCGGTCAAAAAAATCATTTGATAGGATATCAAAACAAATATTGAACAAAAAAAAGGAAAGAAATTGTATAGGTAAATTTGATAGTAAGATTGTAATTAGTTATAAGTGGATCTTAGTGATAATCTTAGTAGTTAGTACTATAAAAGGAATATAAGATTTTAGAAAATATAATGAAATAAAATAATCTTCTTCTCTTCTAAATTTCTTCTTTTCTCTCTCTCTTCTCTATTTACATGGTTGCTGGAGATTAACAACCATAACAAAAATAACATGTAACAACATTAAAGCACTAAGGAAAAAGCAATTTAATAACAATTCTCAGTTAGTTGGATCTTATGGGGTACAAATGAAAATTTTCACCATTTTATGGAGTTTTACATTAATTATAATTTTAAGTATTACAGGAAAGTTTTCAAAAAGATTTTTATTAGAAAATACAATATACAATAAAAGAATTGAAAAATTGCAAATCACGATTTTATAGAGTTTCACCAAACAAATTATTTTTACAGGTTAAAATATAATTATGAGATATTCAAATCATGTTCTCTTTAATATGCAATTGCATCTTTCTTTAAAATTTTTATTTATATGTATTTTCATAGTAACATATTTCGTACATTGCACGAATTTGTGTACTGGTAAGAAAATAAAACATTAGATGTGAATATGCTAAATGAACAAACAAGACATTTCAATAGAATATAGACAATATAATTTTGAGTTTTTTTTATTACTTTCTTTGTCCTAGAAAATTGCTTTACTTTTGTTTAATCTGCCTTATTAAATTTGCCCATATTTTTATTCTTATTTATATTCCACATATTTTCTTTAATTATCATCTGAAGTATATATTTAACTTACCTTTTTCATGTCATATATATTCACCCACTATTTTTGATTACTCACTAATTACACATAGGGCAAATATGGATAGAGGGCATACTTGTTAATTTTGAAATGAATTTATCGATCTTGATACGCGTTAGAATCATTGCTACTAATTTCTAATTTAAAAATTTATGAGTGAATTAAACATTAACAAAGACATTAGTATTATTAATTAAATCATGATTTTGGTTTTACAAGAAATTCATGTAAAAAACTGTGGCCTGCAATTGACTTAATGAGTTATTATCATTTACTCATCTTTCACTAACCTTAAGCGTGTACGTAAAAATGATTGATTCATTTAGATATATATGTAAACTTTTACGGATAAGTGTGCGAACTACTTACCTTTATGGAGAATGGGTATGATTTATCCGCATTTTTCAGGAAAAAAAACCTCCATCTGAACCCTACCTTGTGCGGAATACTGAAGTGTCTTTTTGCATTTATCTTTTTTTAAATTACTAATGTATAAGCTCGTTTTGGATATTAATGAGTTTTAAAGTACGAACAATATGCTTTTTATTAAGTGGCAATTGATAAATAACTAATTTATCAATTAGATTGAGCGCTAATATGCTCAATTAACCGAGAAAGTACAATAAATAAAAATTTTCATTACTTATTTACTTAAAATCCAATAATTATCGATGAAAAATATCAAAGTAGCTAACAAGGTCACAAATAACCATTAATTATAGAAACGCGTTTTTATTTTAAAAAAAAAATATTATAACTCTTCATATAAATAAAAAACTAAATACTTATATTAAAATGACAGCACCCTAACTCTTGTAAATGTAGCATCTTGAGTAAAATGGAGTAGTAATTACTAGGTATAGCATAGAGGCACATATGACTTTCCTTGTTTAAGTCTAATTAAACACTAACTAATTATAACCAACTATAGAAAATTGCTTCCAAAAAGTATACATTTAAAAGTAAAAAGAGGAGTTACCTAGGAAATATTAATTTCTTCGATTATAATATAAATTTTATTCTATTACACTTACTATTGCACATAAAATTAATAAATGAATGAACAACAAATATAGATGGGTTAAAGAAATATAATATAATAATGTTAACAATTAAGTTTTTTTTTTAAATTTTTTCAGTACAAATAAAAAATAATTATTGAGGAGCAACTAAAAAATGAACTAAGAAGAATCATCCCCCATTTAGAAAGGAAAAAGAAAAAAGAAAAAAGAAAAATGATGATGTGGTAATTAATTAATTTTAATTAAACAATAAAATAAAACTAATTAAACATTGACGGGCTTACAGAGGAAGATGAGAGAAGATGGAAGCGCATCACTCCCAATCCTACCTCCACTTCCATTACTTGTTCCTCCCAATTTCTCGTAATAATCAACACAAAACAATGACAATAAAAGCTGAGCTCCTTGCCTCGTCCAAACTCGCCGAGTCAACTCACCCTCCCCATACCTCGCTGTAGTTCTTTTCTTATTATTAAGTCTCCGAAGAACAGGACGAACACAGAGCATGTAAAGACGCTTATACCCTCCAAGTGCCAAAACAAGAGGTCGAACACCAGGAGGAGGTGACACGTGGCGGAAACAAACATACTCCCAAACGGCGTCGTCTGAGTTAGCAATCGAAGACCAAAGTCGGCAAACACAAGAAGCAACAGCTAATGAACGTCCGTCAAGACGTTTCAAAACCTCCATAACAATGTCTGGATGATCATTGAAACGAAACATGATTGATTTGTTTACCTTATTTTCTGATCTTCTGTGTAACATTTTAGTGTACAAATGAAATAAATAAAATGTTAATCCAAAGGATGGGATTTATTTGAGGTTTGACTTAAAAATAAAGAAAGAGAGAATCGAGGGGAGAGAAGAAAAGGGCAAGGAGAAAAGTTAAGAGGAGAATGCAAGGACCAAGGTGAATAGAGAGTATTGAAAGTGTATAATTTGTTGTTGTTTCATTTATAGTTTTGGAGTTGAGTAAATGTAATAGGAGAATCAATATTCAGTATTCAGTAGTGTTGAATTGAGGAGCAGAGAGCTGTTTGTTTGTTTCATTTGTTGTTTCTTTCAAGGAAAGAGGCTTTGTTTTTTTCTGGGCTTTTTTTTTTTTTTTTTTTTTTTTTTTTTTTTTTTTTACTTTTTTTTATTATTATTTTTACTTTTACTTTTTTAGATTTTGTTGCTGGACTTTTTAATTAAATAGGACTGCTCGTGTGGAGTGGATAACTATAAAGTTAGTTTTTTTGCTTACTTTCATAATTTCCTATTACCCTAAACTAAATTCAGTTTTTTTTTTTTTTTTTTTTTTTTTTTTTTTTTTTTTTTTAAAAAAAAAAAAACTACTTCTAAACGGCTAATTATGGAGGTATTTAGATATGTGACTTAAATGTTAATGTTAATTAGTCTCAAAATTAAGATTATAGTTCTATGTCAAGGTTTTTTCATTGAAAATTCTCCTGGAACAAATTCATATTTAGTACTATTTATCTGTTCGTATTTCTTATTTATTCTCAAATAAAAATGTTATAAAATCTTCTTATTATGAATCATTGTGTTTTGAAATATCTTTATAAATAAAAATAACTTCATTTGACTAATAAATTTACTAAAAAGTCATCATATATTTACATTTTTAACCATAAAAAATTACTTGCATTAGTTATTTGACATTAATAGTATCAATCTCCTCATTAAACTCTTTTCTTTTTACTAGATCATTTTACTTACTTTTATGATTGTTGATTCAATTAGGAACGGGAACAGCAACAAGAGGGGGGGTGAATTGTTGTTGTTGCAAGTTTAAGCGATTGTGCCCTGTTTTTGCGGAATTATTCAAAATAAATAAAGCTTAAACTAAGAGCAAAATAATAAGAGAGACACACGATTTTACGTGGAAACCTTTTGGGCCTAAACAAAAGGAAAAACCACGACCACTTGGGATTTTCAAAAACTCCACTATGTTTAAGGCAATTAGTTACAATCACAATAAACACCTTACTTCACTCGAAGCGAAACAACTAGGCCAACTCTTCACTCTCTAATTGCTTTACTCAAAGCAACAAACTTAGCTTTACAATAAGCTAATCCTCTCTAGCTTCACTAAAAGCTATCTAACTTCCCCCTTAGACTCACCCGAGTCTAATTACATAAACTCTCAAAAACCCTTACAAAAAGGATAGAAATTCTCTAAAATAAATCAAAGAGTTGCATCAAGAAAATATTATAAATTAATTGGCAATTTTAAGAACAAAATATTTCTTGTAAAATCCAACAAAAACGTATGAAAAACACTTAAGCACAAAACGTTGGATTACTTCTCTTTTTTTTAAAAACCGGAATTATCTTGCAATTTATAGAAAATAATATTCCTAAGAAAGTGGAATAATCCAATCCATCATCCCACTATCAAGAGATCATGGGAGTAATGTGGATTAAGCAAACACACGGTTATTTCCATAAGATTTGATTAAGTCAAATCACACGTGTACATAAACAATAACCGCTGTTCCTTTAATAACCGCTGTTCCCTAAAGTAGCAGTTTCTTCAGTAGTAATTCCTGTTCCCCAAATTAATGGCTGGAACTTCATGCTATATTTAGAAAACGGTTAATCTTAGTGGGAATGATTGTTTGCTAATTTTTAGGAATAAAGACCGGCTGAAAAGATTTGCTAAGACCAATTCAAAGTTAGTTAATTCTATTTTTAACAAATCCAAGATTTATTAAAAATAGATCCTAAAATAAAGGATCTTAACGAATTAAAACGTGAATCCATTTTATTCAATAAAAACGATTTGCCAATTAACTTAAATAAATTTTTACTGCAACAATTTAATTTAAAATACATTAACTAAAAATAATAATTAAAATATGATAATCAGAATTTTCAGTCAGCGTAGTCAACCTTCAGCTCAGGAACAGTGTGCTGTCTCCAGACTTCAGTTTAGCTAGAACATCCAACTTGGGAACAGTAGATCTGCTGTCTCCATTTTACATCCCAAGTGATATACTTCTCCTAACATCAATTGAAACCTTTTGACATGTACGTTTCCATAAGCTAAGGCATAGGTACTATCAACGATCATAATCATAATCATAATCGGATATCGACCTGCACAATCTCTAAACACATATTTGCTAAAGTGTAGTCATCATCAAAACTCAAGAGGTCCAACAAATTCCCCCTTTTTGATGATGACAAACTTTCAAACAAACTTAAAAATAAAATAGAGTAAACCAATGTTGAAGAGTAAGTTAGAGATCAAAACAACTCTTCTTAACCAAATATCATGATACATGTTACTCTAAAAATAATCAAAACAACAACTTAAATTATTTCAGCATAAAATCAAACAATGAAGAAAATTATATAATCATCCATAATCAGAATTAAAAGAAATCAGCATAACTTAACTTGAAATAACAAAACAAGAAGTCAGTAACTTCCAACAACTAACAAATCATTAACTTCCAACAACTAACAAAATTAGCAACACACAAACATCAGAAAAACAAACCAGCACCTTAATCCATAAGTCCAACATAATAGATTTAACTAGATCTCAAACATGCTCAAGCATTATTTAAGTTTGTGCCAAATATTCCCCCTTTTGACATCATTCAAAAAGAAGATAAGCAATCAAACCACAGCACTAAACATATAGTTATAGTCAAAGAGAGAATAAGGATGCACAAATTAAAAAGCAATAACAATGAATGCAAGCATGATAAGCAATGACTAATCAAACCTAACAGTTAGTAGCATATGTAAAAAGGTTTAACAAAGTTAACAATGTTTAAGAGGTGTACCCCAGCTGGTACCAAAAGAAAGAAATTGTTTAAAGAGAGAGACAGCAGCAATGAAAATAATAAAAGGGAAACTATGAAGCAGGAGCATCTTCATCAACATATTCCGTTTCCACCTCAACTGTATCCAATTTAGCGCCAAGACGAGCCTCCATCTGAGTCATCTGGTCAGCTAAAGAGGCTAGGGAAACACGGATCTCATCTTGAAATTTGAAGAAGCGATCCTGCAAATCATCAAGCTTGAGAAGAATGGAATATAAGGGAGCAGTAGGAATGGTTGCCTGATCAAAGCTGTGTTTGTGAAATGATGGTGATGGTGATCTTGGTGTTGGTGAAGGTAGTGGTGATTGAAAATGATGAGTTGGTGGAGTGGTTGGCTTTGATGAGGGAAAACTATTGGGTTCAGTCCTAGAGTCTTCTTCAAGAGAAACCTTAGATTCCAACCCCTGGTCTTCTTCCTCAGAAGGAACAACCTCCTGTTCCTTAACTCCATCCCCTTCTTTCTCCTGTTCCTCCTTCTCCTCTTCTTCCTTTTTCTCCTGTTCCTTCTCTTCCTTCTCTTCCTCTTCCTCCTGTTCCTCCTTTTCCTTCCCCTCTTCCTCCTGTTCCTCATTATCAGAATCAATCTCAATCTGTTCCACAATATTTTCAAGAATCCCTTCCTCATTTAATTTAAGGCGCAAATTACTCAAACATTTTGCACCTATCATATTGCTGGGACCCATAGGAAAACTATAATCACCCAGTGGAACACCAAACTTTGAGAAAATCCATGACAACAAACCACCATAGCCAACCATACAACGTTTGGCTATACAATCATTTAAATGAGAAATCATCAAGGTAGGAAAACTAATCTTTATGTTGTTCACCATACAGTATATCAGGGTTGCATCTCGAAGACTTACCTCACTACGTTTTGAGTTTCGTGGCAAGATAAACCTTCTAGCAATGTTGTACAGCAACTTATGTAAAGGAGACAGGACATTGTGACTTACTTTCCCCCTTTTTTGCCTAACCCCCAAGCATCTCCAAACATCTTTTTCATCTCTTCCAGAAAACGCAATCTTAGACCCAACATGATAAACATCAAAACCAGTAGCAGGAACACCTAACCACTCTCCTAAAGTCAGACTATCAAATTCAATATCAATATCTTTGATTGAACTAGAACAAACTCCATCATGAACAGCAAAATTAGAAATAAACTCATGCATAATGTCAGGGTAAATGGGGTTGCAGCAATATACGCTCATAAGTGATTCCCATTTTTGAGTTTGTAAAATTTCATGGAATTTAGGAAAGATTGTAGATTCGTACCATTCTTTGTCTAGACCAAATCCTACAGACATTTCTTTAGAAAGTTCTTCAGCATTTGAGTAATGCGTTACCTTCATTTTCTTGGTAGAGTGGGTTGAAGGTTTCTTGGATTCTCTTGTTCTTTTACCACTTGTTTGCGGAGACATAGGGGTGTCCTCTGGTTCCTTTGATGAAGACTTAGGTTTGTGAGTGAGAGAAGGTGGGTAGATAACTCGAAGAGGTACAGGTTGCTTCATTTTAGGACTCTGATTCTTGGTCTTCATGGATGTTTTGAGAGAGAAAAGAAAGAGTAATGGAGAAAATGACGGTTTAGGGTTGAGTGAAAGGGAAAGGGTAATGATTATGAGTGAAAGATGGAACGTGAGGGAGTGGGTTTATTTGTGAGAGGTGACGGTTACTAAATGTTCCATTTTCCTTATTTATGCATTTTGATACAGAGACACGAAATGGAGACAGATGAATTTGATGATTCAACTCCTACTTCCCAAAAAAAAAAAAAATTGCTGGGAAAAAAAATTGTTGTTTTTGTTTGTCTTTTTAATTTTAAAAAGAAAAATGGTAATATTGTGCTACTACCGTCAGATCAAAATAATCATGCAATCATGAGAACATCCAAAGTATATACCTTTAAAAAATGCGTACCTGATCCTTTCGATAATTGATTTTTCAATCAAGATTATTGTGGTTGATTGATCATTTTCAATTTTCATTTTGTCTCTAGGAATCATATATGATACTTCCTTTAATGCAGCTTGATCATGCCAAGTTCCAATCTCATTTTCTCATGCTGTTCCCTTGGAAGCGGTTTGGTCATGATATCTGCTATTTGCTCGTTAGTGTTTACATGCTTAACAATGATATTTTTATTTTCAACATTATCCTTAAGAAAATGATGCCTAATATGGATGTGCTTTACTCGTGAGTGATGTACTGGATCTTTGGATATGCATATGGCACTGGTATTATCGCAATAAATAGGAACACATGCATACTTAATACCAAAGTCTCTTAGCTGCTGCTTTATCCATATCATTTGGGAACAGCAAGCTGCTGCTGCTACGTACTCAGCTTCAGCAGTTGATAATGCAACAGTGTTTTGTTTCTTGGAACTCCACGAAACTAAACATGAGCCAAGAAATTGTACCATACCTGACGTGCTTTTTCTATTAACAAGATCTCCTGCATAATCTGCATCACTAAAGCCTTTCAAATCAAAAACATCACTTTTAGGATAAAATAATGATAAATCATCTGTTCCCTTTAGATATCTCAAAATACGTTTCACTGCAGTTAGATGTGATTCTTTAGGGTTAGATTGAAATCTTGCACATAAACCAACACTAAATGAAATATCGGGTCTACTAGCAGTTAGATATAATAAAGATCCAATCATGCCTCTATACATAGTTTGGTCAATATTTGTTCCATTTGTATCTTCATCTAATCTTACATTAGTAGCCATGGGTGTATGGTTGGTTTTAGCGTTATTCATGCCATATTTCTTAAGAAGTTCTTTTATATATTTTTGTTGATGAATAAAGATACCATTAGCAGTTTGTTTAATTTGCAAACCAAGAAAGAAATTTAATTCTCCCATCATGCTCATTTCAAATTCAGTGCTCATAAGGTTAGCAAATTCTTTACATAGCAATTCATTTGTGGCACCAAAAATAATATCATCAACATATATTTGAACAACTAATATATTGGAACCTTTGTTCTTAAAGAATAAGGTTTTATCAATTTTACCTCTAATAAAGTCATTTTGAATCAAAAATTTTGATAGTCTTTCATACCATTGCCTAGGAGCTTGTTTCAACCCATAAAGAGCTTTATCAAGCTTATAGACATGATCAAGACACGAGGTATTCTCAAAGCCAGGCGGTTGTTCAACAAAAACTTCTTCATCAAGAAAACCATTCAAGAAAGCACATTTCACATCCATTTGATATAATTTAAAGTTCATAAATGCAGCAAAAGAAATTAAAATTCTAATAGCTTCTAACCTTGCTACTGGAGCAAATGTCTCAGTATAATCAATACCTTCTTGTTGATTGTACCCTTTGACCACGAGCCTTGCTTTGTTTCTTACAATTATTCCATGCTCATCTAGTTTGTTCCGAAATACCCATTTCAAACCAATTACCTTTTTGTGTTTCGGTTTGGGTTCTAAATGCCATACTTTGTTCCTTTCAAATTCATTCAATTCATCTTGCATGGCTACAACCCATTCGGAATCCTTTAGAGCTTCTTCGTGATTTTTGGGTTCAAGTGATGATAGGAACGCAAAATGTGCACAAAAATTTCTCATTTGAGATCGAGTTTGTGTTCCTTTATTCAAATCACTTACAATCAAATCAAGAGGATGGTATTTTTGATATCTCCAAGGTTTTGGCATAAAATCTCTTGTGGGAACAGTAGCATGTTCTGGTTCATCAGCTTGATTAACATTCTGTTCAGCTACTGGATCGTTTTGCTCTTCTGTGGGAACAGCTGGATTGGGAACAGTCTGCTGTTCCTGATGTTCTGGCAGTTCCTGAACTCGATCAGTACTTTCTGCTTCTGCTGGAACCGGCTGTTCACCAGCTGTTTCTTGATCATGCACTTTCAATTCTTCATCATCTTCTTCTAAATTTGCAAGACCTATCTTAAAATTATTTGTATCCTGTTCACTTGACAAAAAGTTAGTTTCATCGAAAATTATGTGAACGGATTCTTCCACACTCATTGTTCTTTTGTTATAGACTCTATATGCCTTACTTTGAGATGAGTAGCCAAGAAATACTGCTTCATCACTTCTTTCATCAAATTTACCTATATTCCGTTTTCCATTAACATGTACAAAACATTTGCATCCAAACACACGAAAATAGGCAATATTTGGTTTAACACCTTTAAACAGTTCATAGGGTGTCTTAGAAGTGATTGGTCTTATCAATACTCTATTTAAAATATAACATGCAGTATTAACAGCCTCGGCCCAAAAATTTCTAGGTAAGCCACTAGCAATTAACATAGTTCTAGCCATTTCTTCTAAAGTTCTATTTTTCCTTTCTACAACACCATTTTGTTGTGGTGTTCTAGGGGCGGAAAAATTGTGACTTATTCCATGTTCATTGCAATAACTCATAAAGCTTGAATTTTCAAATTCTTTACCATGATCTGACCTTATGTGAACAATTTGATTATTGGTAGATTTTTGTATTTTGTTAGCGAAAGAGACAAACTCATTAAAGGCTTCATCTTTACTAACTAAAAATAAAGTCCATGTAAATCTACTATAGTCATCAACAATAACAAACACATATCTCTTGCCACTACGGCTTTGTATTCTCATAGGTCCACACAAATCCATATGTAATAATTCAAGCGTTTTTGAGGTGGTCACAACATTCTTTGGTTTAAAAGATGACCTAACTTGTTTTCCTTTGGCACAAGGATCACATATTTCATCCTTAAGGAATTTTATAGATGGTAGTCCTCTAACTAGGTCTTTAGATCTTAATGTATTAATCAATGAATAACTAGCATGACCTAGACGCTTATGCCAAAGAAGTGGGTCGTCTTCTATAACACTTAGACACGTTAGACTGTTTCTGGGAACAGTGTCCAGGTTCACTACATAAGTGTTCCCTTTTCTGTTTCCCTCAAGAATGATGTCTCCAGTGTCATTCCTAGAAATAATGCACTTTTCAGAAGTAAAGTTTACAGAGTTACCCTTATCACAAAATTGAGAAATGCTAAGCAAGTTGTGTTTCAAATTCTCGACTAAAAATACATTATCAATGGCGTGGGAACATGACCTTCCAACCTTTCCTTTGGCGATTATCTCACCCTTCATATTGTCACCGAAGGTTACTGTTCCCCCATCATAGGCTTCAAGTGAGAGAAATTTAGATTTGTCACCCGTCATATGCTTGGAACACCCACTGTCGAGATACCATGAGCTGTTCCCCCTCACTTGGACCTGTAAGATAATTAATTGTTAATTATAGGAACCCAGACTTTCTTGGGTTCCTTGTCGATCTTACATGAATCATATTTATCAATTTGAATGTTATCGACATAGTTTCTGTTAGAGACAGTATACTGTTCCCTTTTGGTGCACTGTTCCTTCAGATGGCCAGCTTTACCACAGAAGGTACAGTACCTGTCTCTAGGAAGATCAACGTAAGCTTTCTTACTTTTGTTATTCTTAAAATATTTTAGGCCTTGTGATTTCTTACTTTTAGCATCTAGAATCCATTTGGGAGTTATTTTGATTTTCCCTTTTTCTCTTGAATTTAATTCAAGATTATTATTGTTGTTACGGTTGGATTCCGGATTCAACTCTAAATGTTGAAAATCATTGCACAAATCCTTAGTAGATGCATTTATCAATTCTTTATTTAAGCCTAACAATTTGTATTGTGATAGCTCAATATTAAGAATAACATTTTCCTTCTTAAGTCTCTCCATATTTTCCTTTAGGATTATATTTTGGTCCAACAAACCGAAAAATCTGTTTTGGACATCATGTCTAAAGGTGTTTATGTATGAGACATGGTCTTTGCTTACTTTAAGTTCCTGTTCTAACTTGAGACACTTATCATTGCAATTTTCAAGTTTAACTTGTGCCTCTTTTAACAACTCTTTTAATTCATTTTTACTTAGATTAAATGAATGGTCAGAAAATGAATTAGAAATATTTACCTGCTTCTCCTTGCCTTTATGCGTAGCCATGAGACATAGGTTAGCTGTCTCCTCTTCTTCGGGAACAATAGTTTCATTCTCACTTTCAGTTTCTCCCCATGCAGCAATCATGGCCCTACGAAAGTCCGTCTTGTTAAAATTCTCTTTGTTCAACGGTCTTCTTGAATCTCTTGTCTTTCCCTTGCCCTTTTCATTCTTCCATGTTGGGCAATCCTTGATGAAGTGTTCGGTACTTCCACATTTGTGGCATTCAAGATTTTTTGTTCTTCTTTCTCTGTTGTTTCTTTGATTTGCATACCTGCTGTTCCTGAAGAACTTCTTGAATTTTCGTACCAATAAAGCAGCCTCTTCCTCATCACATTCTGATTCGTCCTGTTCCCCTGCTGCCAGAGCCAGTCCCTTGTTCCTGGAACTGTCTGCTGTTCCCAAATGCAATTCATGCGTCATTAGGGAACCAGCCAGCTCCTCTAGATTGAACTTAGTAAAATCTTTGGACTCTTGTATAGCAGTAACCTTGGCCCTCCAGCGCTCATCTTGAGGAAGGCTCCTTAGGATCTTCCTTACTTGTTCATCAGTGGGAATTATTCTTCCAAGAGAGACAAGCTCGTTTGTTATGTTGGTGAACCTAGTGAACATCTCTTGGATACTTTCTCTTGGCTCCATAACAAATCTCTCGTATTTAGACATTAACAAATCAATTTTGGACCGTTTTACTTCACTTGTTCCCTCATGGGTAACAGCAAGCAGGTCCCAAATTTGCTTAGCGGATTTGCACCCCATAATTCTATTATGCTCGTTTGGTCCAAGACCACAATGAAGTAATTTTATAGCAAGAGCATTTAATTCCATTTTCTGAAAATCTTCTTTTTCATATTCGGTTATAGGTTTGGGAACAATTTCATTGTTGGAGTTAGTAGTGGTTACCTCAAAATCTCCGATTTCTATGACTCTCCAAACTTGATAATTTTCCGCTTTAATGAAGATCTCCATCCTATTCTTCCAGTATGTATAGAATTTTCCATCGAACATTGGCGGTCTTTGAGTTGAATACCCTTCTTCCATTCGCTCGTTCATAATTGACATTTTTCGGGAACACCAGAATCTGCCCTCAGGGTTTCCTGATCTTCTGGGAACAGGGCTCTGATACCAATTGTTGATTCAATTAGGAACGGGAACAGCAACAAGAGGGGGGGTGAATTGTTGTTGTTGCAAGTTTAAGCGATTGTGCCCTGTTTTTGCGGAATTATTCAAAATAAATAAAGCTTAAACTAAGAGCAAAATAATAAGAGAGACACACGATTTTACGTGGAAACCTTTTGGGCCTAAACAAAAGGAAAAACCACGACCACTTGGGATTTTCAAAAACTCCACTATGTTTAAGGCAATTAGTTACAATCACAATAAACACCTTACTTCACTCGAAGCGAAACAACTAGGCCAACTCTTCACTCTCTAATTGCTTTACTCAAAGCAACAAACTTAGCTTTACAATAAGCTAATCCTCTCTAGCTTCACTAAAAGCTATCTAACTTCCCCCTTAGACTCACCCGAGTCTAATTACATAAACTCTCAAAAACCCTTACAAAAAGGATAGAAATTCTCTAAAATAAATCAAAGAGTTGCATCAAGAAAATATTATAAATTAATTGGCAATTTTAAGAACAAAATATTTCTTGTAAAATCCAACAAAAACGTATGAAAAACACTTAAGCACAAAACGTTGGATTACTTCTCTTTTTTTTAAAAACCGGAATTATCTTGCAATTTATAGAAAATAATATTCCTAAGAAAGTGGAATAATCCAATCCATCATCCCACTATCAAGAGATCATGGGAGTAATGTGGATTAAGCAAACACACGGTTATTTCCATAAGATTTGATTAAGTCAAATCACACGTGTACATAAACAATAACCGCTGTTCCTTTAATAACCGCTGTTCCCTAAAGTAGCAGTTTCTTCAGTAGTAATTCCTGTTCCCCAAATTAATGGCTGGAACTTCATGCTATATTTAGAAAACGGTTAATCTTAGTGGGAATGATTGTTTGCTAATTTTTAGGAATAAAGACCGGCTGAAAAGATTTGCTAAGACCAATTCAAAGTTAGTTAATTCTATTTTTAACAAATCCAAGATTTATTAAAAATAGATCCTAAAATAAAGGATCTTAACGAATTAAAACGTGAATCCATTTTATTCAATAAAAACGATTTGCCAATTAACTTAAATAAATTTTTACTGCAACAATTTAATTTAAAATACATTAACTAAAAATAATAATTAAAATATGATAATCAGAATTTTCAGTCAGCGTAGTCAACCTTCAGCTCAGGAACAGTGTGCTGTCTCCAGACTTCAGTTTAGCTAGAACATCCAACTTGGGAACAGTAGATCTGATGTCTCCATTTTACATCCCAAGTGATATACTTCTCCTAACATCAATTGAAACCTTTTGACATGTACGTTTCCATAAGCTAAGGCATAGGTACTATCAACGATCATAATCATAATCATAATCGGATATCGACCTGCACAATCTCTAAACACATATTTGCTAAAGTGTAGTCATCATCAAAACTCAAGAGGTCCAACAATGATTTTAATAAATAATATTAGTTATTACTTGTTTCAATTAACAATGACTTTTAATATGATAAAACAAACACACTAGGGTCTAATGTTCAACCTTTATCCCTAGAATACACTAAAGACTAATGACAAGGGTGTTCAATGCAAGTAAATAACACTTCAATAATAAGCAATGAGAAACAATAAGAAAGAAAGCAAAATCAAAGTCACAAGATTTACGAGGTTCACCCTAATGTGGGCTACGTCCTCGGTGGTGGTTAGCTTGCTTGATTATGTGAAGAAACAATGTAGTTCTCAAGAACTCTTACAATGAAGTATTACACTTGGAGAAGATAAAGAAGATGAGTTTGTGTTTAGCTAGGGTTTGAATCAACATTGGAGTGAGTGTACGAGACTATTATTTATAGTAGTAGTCGTATACCAATGATTGGGCAAAGACCCACATTAAAACATTCCCGTAAAACTTATCACGCAAGAAAACAGAGTGCATTCTGGTCAAGCGGATTGTATTCCGGTGGAGTAGCAGATCAGAATGCTCACTGATCTGGTCAAGCCAATTGGCTCGGTCGAGCATGCCACAATGTGGGTCGAGCGGCTCCTCAAAAAAGTCTATAATGACTCCCACATCATTATACACACACATACACATATCCACACACCACCAACCTCATCATACACCATTGGTGCACTCAAAGTCACACCAAATCTCCAACAATCTCCACCTTGACTTGAGTTCACCAAGATCACACACTTCCTCCTAGACACTCCAACTACACACTACAAATAATCAAACAAGTAACACACCACATAAATGCCCCCTAGGGCTTCACATTAAGCAAGCTTCTAAACCAATTAAGTTCACACATAGAGTGAACTTGTCGGTCGGCAACGACTTCGTCATCATGTCGGCCGGATTATCATCGGTGCTTATCTTTGCTAAGTGCTCTCTTTTGTGCTCAACTTCATCTCGGATGAAGTTATATTTGATGTCGATGTGCTTGGTTTCTTCGATGAAAAGTGTTTTGATTTCTTGCCAAATGAATGGCACTTTCACTATCAAATGAACACGCACCAAGCTCATTTCAGGGCACATCTCACCAACCAACCCTTTAAGCCACTTTGCCTCTTTAAATGACTCGGCGATAGCTATATACTCCGCTTCGGTGGTAGACATGGCGAACACATTTTGGAGCGACAATTGCCAACTCACCACCATTCCACCCAATGTAAAAACATTTCTCGAGGTAGATTTTCTAGTATCCAAGTCACCCGCATAGTCGGAATCATAATACCCAATCAACTCGCTTGAATTTTTCCCAAACTTGAGACAAACATTTGAGGTTCCTTTCAATTACCTTAACAACCACTTTAGCGCTTCCCAATGACCCTTACCCGGATTTGACATGTATCGGCTTACCATGCTAACTGCTTGAGCAATATCGGGCCTAGAGCAAACCATATCATTCATAATGCTATCAACTGCGCAAGTGTAAGGAATTTCATCCATTTGTTCTTCTTCTTCTTCTTTTGTTTGAGGACATAGCTTCTTGGATAGCTTGAAATGAGAAGCTAGAGGCGTAGATACACTCTTTGCATCGCCCATGGAGAATCTTCTTAATACCTTCTCAATGTACCTCTTTTGACTAAGGTACGAGATTCTTTTTGCCCTATCCCTCAATATCTCCTCTTGGGTGTCATCGGATGTACCTGCATCGTTAGTAAGAGTGCTCGTCACAATAGAAGTAACCAACGCACTCTCATCAAACACGACATCCCTAGAAGTAATAATCTTTTTAGTCTTCTCACACCACACCCTGTATCCCTTTACATCCAAACCATAGCCCATGAAAATACATTTTCTAGCTCTAGGTTCATGTTTTCCCTCACTCACATGAATATAGGCAGACAACCAAATACTCTAAGATTAGAATAATCGATCGGTGAATTATACCATACCTCCTGTGGGGACTTGAAGTTCAATGCGATGTGTGGAGATCGGTTCACTAAGTAGCATGCTGTATAAACGTCTATGACCCAAAACCTCTTGCTCAACTTAGCTTGTGCAATCATACTCCTAGCCCTTTCCAACAATGTCTTGTTCATCCTTTCCGCTACACCATCTTGTTGAGGCCTTCCAACACATTTTCTATGCCTCACTATACCTTCCTTGGTGCAATATTGAAGAAACTTCTTATCAACAAACTCAAGACCATTGTCCGTTCTCAATGTCTTGATGCTCTTCCCGATTTTCTTCTCAATCATGGTCTTCTAGTCAACGAAGACATCAAATACATCATCTTTGTGCTTGATGAAATGGCACCAAACCTTCCTTGAGTAGTCATAATAAAAGTAAGCAAGTAGTTGCACCCACCAAGTGAGGTCTTCCTAGAAGGCCCCCAAAGATCGGAATGAATATAATCAAGGATTCCCTTGGTGTTGTGGATAGCTGGTTTGAAACTCACTCTCTTATGCTTCCCATAGACACAATGTTCGTAAAAGCCAAGATTTCCGAGTTTCTTTCCTCTAAACGAGCCTTGCTTGCTCAACTCATGCATACCACTCTCACTCATATGACCTAACCTCAAGTGCCACAATTTGGTCTCTTCATCAGACATGATACTTGTGGAGACATTCACGCAGCTAGAGATTGTAGAACCCTCTAGAGTATACAAACTCCCGTTCATTTTCCCCTTCATCACAATTAGTGACCCTCTTATGACCTTCAACATTCCACCTTGACAAGTAATCTTACAACCATTCTTGTCTAAAGTACCCAATGAAATCAAGTTCTTCTTCAACCCGGGAACATGCCTAACATTGAAAAAAGTTCTCACCATACCATCAAACATTTTTATTTGAATACTCCCAACACCGACAATCTTGTAAGTTGCATTATTGCCCATAGTGACATTCCCCCATTTATCTTTTCATAGGTAGTGAATAGTCCCTTGTTGGATGTCATATGGAAAGAAGACCCGGAATCAAGAATCCATTCATCCTCACCCTTATACTCATGTGTGGCAACCAAAACGCCACCATCATCGCTATCATTCGCATAGCTAGCTTCGACACTACTAGAGCCCTCTTTAGACCTTTCCTCATCATTGGAATGCTTCTTTTTCCACTTCCAATAATCTTTCTTGATGTGACCCTTGAGCTTGCAATAGTTGCAAGTTTTGTTCTTGTTTGAACTTCTAGACTTTGACCTACTTTTACCCTTGCTACCACTACCATAAGTAGAACCCTTATCATTGGCTCTACCCCTCACATACAAACCATCATTTGAGGTACTAGATGACTTACTTGACCATTGTGTATCTATCAAGTCCCTTTGGGTCAAGGCATTTTTAACATCATCACTACACAAATTGTCTCTACCATAGAGTAAGGTATCCCTAAAGTGCTTGTAAGAAGGTGGTAATGAACACAACAAGTAAATGGCCAAATTCTCATCGTCAAGTTTAACATCAATATTTTGTAAGTCCATGACAATGGAATAAAATTCATCAAGATGAGGTTTAAGGGGTTTACTTTCCTCCAATCAGAGATCGTAGAGTCTACTCTCCAAGAGTAGCCGGTTGGTCACGCTCTTTGCCATATAAAGAGACTCCAACTTCTCCCATACCCCTTCCTTTAGAGGTAGTCTCCTTCACAACTTTTCTCAAAACTTCATTTGAGAGACATAGTTGGATAGCTGATAGAGCCTTAGCATCCATTTCTTCCCATTTTGCATCACTTACTCCAATGGGTTTCTTGTTTTCACCTTCAAGAGCCTTGTGCACCCCATTTTGTATCAAGATTGCTTTCATTTTGACTTGCCACAAGCCAAAGTTTACACTCCTATCAAACTTCTCAATGTCCAACTTCATTGAAGACATGTTTCCACAAGTTTTGCATTCTTGAACACTCCCAAACACCAACAAAAGCCTTAAGCTCTGATACCAATTGATAAAACAAACACACTAGGGTCTAAAGTTTCAATCTTTATCCCTAGAATACACCCAAGATCAATGGCAAGGGTGTTCAATACAAGTAAACAACACTTTAATAATAAGCAATGAGATACAATAAGAAAGAAAGCAAAATCAAAGACACAAGATTTACGAGGTTCACCCCAATGTGGGCTACGTCCTCGGTGGTGGTTAGCTTGCTTGATTATGTGAAGAAACAATGGAGTTCTCAAGAACTCTTATAATGAAGTATTACACTTGGAGAAGATGGGTTTGTGTTTAGCTAGGGTTTGAATCAACATTGGAGTGAGTGTATGAGACTCCTATTTATAGTAGTAGCCGTATACCAATGATTGGGCAAAGGCCCACATTAAAACATTCCCGTAAAAATTATCACGCAAGAAAACAGAGTGCATTCTGGACCCTTGCTCGACCGGTCGAGCGAAATGGCCTTGGTCGAGCGGTTTGTATTCCAATCGAGCAGCAGATCAGAATGCTCACTGATTTGGTCGAGCCAACTGGATTGGTCGAGCATGCCACAGTGTGGGTCGAGCGGCTCCTCAGAAAGTCTATAATGACTCCCACATCATTATACACACACATGCACACATCCACACACCACCAACCTCATCATACACCATTGATGTACTCAAAGTCACACCAAAACTCCAACATAATAGAATCTTTTCCATAATTAAAATTCTTCTTGAATACTTTACATATTCCACATGAGAAGAATAAATAAGCTCGGATTAATAATTTTAAGACATGAGTGAATTGAATAGAGATAAACTAAATGATTAATAAATCAATTCTAATTTTAGAATTTGAGTAAATAATTAATTTGAGATTCTAATAATAGAAATTGAGTTGATATAAAAAAAAATGTATTTTGAGTTAGTATTTTATTTTACCAAAATCCTTATATTATAAACTGTATAGAAGTGTTTGTTTTAACATTTAACTCATAGCTATTGTTATTTTATAAGTCAAATTTTCACTACTTCTAATATTTACTGGTGGAGGTGATAAATTTCATTATCTTAGAAATTTTTTATTTCAAAATAAGGAAGCGTTAAAACATAAATATTTTATTTGTTAATATTCATATTCTCACTTTTAAAAATATTTTTAATTTAATAACTTTAAATGTTATACAAAGTTGGTGTAAAAATGAAATATTCCTTTCCATTCAGAGAATTTAATATTTGACAATATTTATTGATCACTTTAAACTTATACGTATTTTATTCTTAATCTTGATGCTAAAATATAGTCAAGTGTGATTTTGTTTGAGTTATCTTAATGTAAAATCTTGATAATATAATTTTTATATTAATTATGTATAATTAGAGATATTTAGCATTAAATTAGTGAATTAAATAAGGTGTAAAAACCAAGTAAGACAATTATACTGTTAATTGAAGGAAATATAAATATATAAGTTAAGAAAAAAATAAACTCTTTCTTGCATTATCCATCTATTGTAAACTTTAAAAGTGTAAATAACAAACTAACATTAATTTATTTATGGAAAATAATATATAAAAGAATCTTGTATTATGTTTATGTAATTTAATATTATTTTTGCTTTGGAAACATAAATATTTAATTATATTTTATTATTTAATCATATATTATTTCTTGGGAAGTTAAAATAATTATATAAATTAACTGTTTTTTAATTCTTAGAATAGATTCTCTTGAAAGGTTAAATTTTATTAATTTTTACGTACAACCCTAAAAACTATAAATATTATTATTTATTTATTAAAAGCCAAGTGTAAATAATAGTTTAAAGTCGGAAACTAGATCTTAGAGATTGGACTAATTTGTTCAATGAGTATGACCATGCGTCAATGAGAATACTCCGATGAAACTTGAAGAATTTAATTGAAATAAAAGTGTTTTAAGAACAAGAATTGCAGTGTTTCACTTTCAAGGACAGAAGGGGTATTGTTTTGTGGGTGTGGACAGTAAACTAAATGTTTAGAGTAGGTTGGACCACTGTGCAAGATGTACAAATTCCCTACCCAAATGGGATGAAGAGGACGTTTCCTTTCTATTCTTTGAGGTCTCCCCTCTTCTAAACTGCTACGCCTTATTTCCAAATCCAACGGTTAATTTTGACTTTTGCCATGCTTTTATGTGCCTCATTTGTTTTATTTTTTTATTTTTTATTTTTTTATTTTTTGTTTTTCATTTTTTATAAAATTTTTTTAGGAAAAATTTTCCTAAATAATCTTACTTATTTCCCATATGTTATGAATAATCTCTATCATTGATTATTTTTAAATACTTAAACTTTTATAATATTTATTATTGATTATTTCTAAATAATTAAACTTTTTTTTACTGACAGCACCCTTTGTTTTTATATTTATACCTTTCTTTTCTTATTTTTTATTTTTATTTTTATTTTTATTTATTTATTTTTTATTTCTTTCTTTATATTTTATATTTTTTTATTTTACTTTTTAATTTTAATTTTTTATTTATTGTTAATGTCCATCGTGTGTGTAAGTTGTAGACTTTCCGAGTAGTTGTAGGTTCTAACGCTCTTTAAAGATCTTCCTTGAGCCGAGGGACTCTTTGACCGCGCGCTCATTTATGGGTACGACTTATTAGATACCGTCGTCCTTCTCTCCCCAGACCCTGATCATAGTTTTTATGAGCGAGATACACTGGGTATGATGATGATGATGATGATGAACACCCTTTGTCATATTTTAACCAGCTATTATCTGTACTTACCACCAAAGAGGAGTAGGGATAGACTAACGAAGAAGCATAAGAAGAAAGAAGAAGTAAGTGCAACGGCTAGTAAGTACCGACAGTAATCGATTAAAATATGGTACGGGGTGCTGTTAGCAAAATATACAAAGGTTGGATTATTTAGAAATAATCAACAGTATGGATTATTCACAACAGATGGGCAATATGTGTGGTTATTCAGGACAATTTTTTCTATTTATTAAAATATATTCTCACACTTAATATTCATGGAAATTTGAAAAAGAAAATCTTTTAGTTGGTGAATATATTATTTTTATTGAATAATAAATTAATAGAGAAAAAGTTGGGACTGTAAACATTAAAAATACTATAATAAAATTAATGAAAAAAAATATAAAAACCAACTTATATATTTGCTATCTGTTTATAGATTGATATATTTAGTCCAAAAACTAAAACATATTTAAATTAATTATTTACTTTTATATATTTTGATTTTCTCACTTTTAATCATATCCATACAATTTAGTTTTAACGATTATTTTCTTTATACTTATTTGTTAATGGTGTTGCAATAGCAAAGTAAGGGTGGGAGTATAGTTTATAACCTTGTAAAATTCGAGAATGTTAGGTTGTGCCAAAACAAAAAAAAAAAAAAAATATGTTGAGACATTTGCTGTCTGTTTGACTCATTATAAGGTCAATCTTTTATTATTGGCCTCACCTATTATTCTTGTTTAAATAAAATCATAAAATGAGTTGTTTTGTGTAAAAATATAAAATGTCGTCTTTGATAAATAACAATAAGAGTAAGAATCCTATGCTAATGTTTGCCTTTTTCGTTGAATTTTTCATAAATAGTAATTGGACAACACCACACCACACCGCACAACACTAAGTCACGGACAAGAGGATCATCGGCTCGAACCAGTTTAAAATTTAATTTTGTGTTCACATTATTTTTTATATAATTTAGTTCTTTAGAAATTGGGTCAAGGCAAGTTCGATTACAAAGTTGGATAAAAATTAAATCGTGGAATTTGTTTTGAACACATTTACTATTGACAACTACCCTTAATCAATACAGCTAGTCTCTTGAGAGAGTGTCTCTTTGAGAGACATATCTTCAGCCCAACCCATTAAAGATTAATATCTACTTACCGTATTTTTAATGCCTACTTAAATTATCCTTAATGCTTAATTACATTATCCTTAATGCCTACTTTTAATAACTTAAATATCTACTTATATTATTGTTAATGTCTATTTATAATATTTTATAAAATATATAATTGGCCGGTCCAATTATATATGGTCTCTCAAAAAACTCGTCTCTCACAAGAATTTGTGTAATCAATAATTCTCGACTATAGTAATTAGCTCTCCTAAGATTAAAATACTTCACATGACCAATTGTTGAGAGATTTGATTGATAAAAAAAAAAAAAAAACAAAAAGTATTTGTCCCCATGGATGAACAATGAACCAGCCTATAGGACGGACTTTGGTTCTTAAAATATCAGAATAAATATAAGCTGTACCCAAGTCTATCTTTTGTAAGACAAAAAGTACTTTATATATTTTCAGTTACTCCCTACAGTACCTTCAAATTGAAATTGACATTAGAACCTTTATAATTGATAAATACTTTATCATAATTTATAGGTTCAACTTCTAAATTTTCTATCCCCACTTGTTGTTAACTAGTTCACCATCTAAATTTTTATTTAATTCTTAACTTATAAATTAGAATATAGTCAAGTGGAATTTTATTTGATTCGACTCAATACAAAGATTATTTATATCAATTTTTTTATAATTTTTAATTATACACAATTAGAGATATTTGATAAACGTGCAACCAAATGGAAAAGTCATTGAAACGAAAGAAATATTATTTAGACATAATTAACTTTAGTCACCCAATTTTTAATATTTTTAATACTTATAGTTTTCATTTAATTTTCTATTAACTGTATTTTAACCTTTATATAATGCTCATGTCTTCAAATGTTTTCTAATAACTTTATTTTAACATTTTAAAAATATATCTGTTCCCTATATTTTTCTCATTACCTTTTACACACGCGCGCGCGCGCGCACACACATATATATATATATATATGCGCCAGGCCAAAGGGCCCAATAACCCTAATAACCAATTAAGCTATCAGAAGGCCCACCCTGAAAAAGTTACCAAAATACCCTTGGTCAGTCTTCTCAAGTCATTTATTACCCTATAAATATCTTCATTTCTGACCATTTATGGTATGTCGTTTTTCTCTCTCTAAAAACCTCAACTACTTACATTCATTTCTTGTTTCATATTCCCGATCACTAACTTGAGCGTCGGAGGAGCTTTCCGGGAAACCGCCCCCGAACAAGTAACTTTGTTTGTTTTGCAGGTCACCAGCCGAACCCGATCCAACTTAGTCGAACCCTTCCACAGCAGGGTCCACCTCAAAACAAATTCCTTCCTAAATTAAGTTGACTCGTTTTAAGGAAGAAACAATTAGCGCCGTCTATGGGGACTAAAAAAATACACCTTATGATTTACGTTGGACAAAAAGCCATGAATCCTAAGCGCAACACGCGAGCTAATACGCAGCAGTCAAAACACCATTCGATCAATTCGGTTCATGATCAGGAGCCGAGTCCGAATAATGCCTCGCCGCCGAACTTCGTCACTCGGTAGGACTTGAATGCTTTTGCCGCAACTATCACAACCCGTTTTCAGTAGAGGTGATCAAACACCGGGCCGAGTGAGAAAAAACTGCCTATTAATGCGGGCCCGGCCGGGCCGGGCCAAAGTGCGGGCCTAAAAGTTCATGCCCAAACCCGTAATATGCGGGCTTGCGGGCTTTTTTGCGGGCTTGCGGGCCTATTTTATATATTATTTAATTGTATCATATAATAAAACTAAAATTAAAATATTATTTTTTCCTTTTCAAATTAATTGCAACTTAGAAAAATGTCATTATTAATTCTTTACTCTTAATTTTTGTTTAATTTTTTTTATTTATAAGTTGAAATATAATTAAGTGATATCTTGTTTGAATCATTTCATTGCAAAGATTATTAATATATAACTTTTGTAATTTTCATTACATATAATTAAGAATATTAATAATTGAATTAGTACATCAAACTTCATAACAAATAAAATATTGCAAGAATATTAATAATTCTTTGCTCTTTTTCGGGCCGGGCCAAATGTCAATCCCAAACCCGTCCCAAAAAAATTCGGGCCACTTATTTTTTTACCCAAACCCGCTCATCGGACCATATTTTGGAACCCAAACCCTCACTTTTTCGGGCCGGGCCGCCCACGATCAGGTCTAGTTTTCAGGAATCATTGCAACAGGCGGTTCGGACCCTGCCGAATATCCTACAACCCCCAGAGCAGAGTATTCGACATTCTGCCCATCAAAAAACAGAGCAGGTTCCAATCTTCAACCAGCAGAATCAACACTAGGGTCAAAACTTCTAGATAGAGGATATAGCGGAAAGTCAAGAGTCCCCTTATCAAGGGACGTTGGGGAGTCGCCCCCCACTGAACTCTCTTGCCCCGGATCCTAACCGGATCCCTACAAAGATAACTGATCAGGACCCTAGCCGGGCTCCTGAACACTCAAGGTTTGACGCCCGCCATATTATCTACAGGAGGAAGTTGAAAGGGTAAGACGCAAGGACCTACCTTAACTCAAAAAGGGTAGGTAAAGAAATACTAGATGAATCTTACCATAGCCCCCTTCGGCAAGGAGAATACATGAGGGAGGAACCCATTTCTGCCCCGTCATCTTCAAAACGCCGTTATCGGCTCGAATACTATCTGTATCTAATCTAAATAAGGTTAAGGTGCCAGCGATGAAGCTCGATGGATCCGATGATCCTGCAGAACATATCGCATCATACCGTGCCCATATGGCAGTCAAAACAATATGCGAAGCTATGTTATGCAAGTTTTTCCCTACTACCCTTTCGGGATTGGCCCTTAACTGGTACACAACCCTACCACTTGGAAGTGTAGATAACTTCGCGTCTCTCGAATCTCTTTTTCTTGATCACTTTGTAGCTGCTAAGAGGCAAAGGAAATCCAACCTCCATCTGATGTCCGTGATCTAAAAGGAAGGGGAATCTGTCACTTCCTACGTTCAAAGATTCCACGAAGAAGTTTTATCGATACTCGGAGCCAATGACGCCACCACGGTCCCGACTTTAATCAATGGCATCCGAACGCCAAAATTGAAATGGAAGCTTTTGGAACACGACATCTCTAGCTATGCCAAAGCTATGGAGATAGTTCAGAGGTTTATTCGTGCATCAGACATCTGTACACCCTTGGACTCTAAGAAGAAGAAGGACAAGACGAGAAGATCACAAGAACGGACATCTAACCGCCGTAACTCGGACTACTATGGGAGAGAGAGGTTCCGCTTGTCGATGGGACCTCCTCGGGTGAAGGCAGGAGACAGGCGCAGGCTTACCCTACGTATGAAGCAAGGGATAGCGGGGAATCCCGTTTCAACAGGATCCAATAGGATATGTTGTATTCTGTCAGAGAGCAACTGCCTGTCCCTCCTAGGGTTTTTTGCGTCCCAGAATAGAAGAATCATGGATTTATGGTGCGAGTAACACAAGGAACACGGCCACACTTTGTCTCAATGTCGTCAATTGAGGAAAGTTCTGGATAAGTTGGCCTATGAAAGCAAGCTAGACAGATATTTAAAACGTGACAACAACCCACCCCGAGGCGTCGGGAAGATAATCGCCAGAGGAATGTAAGGCGGTCGGAGGGGAACGATCAACAGTCCGAGGCCACCGAAGGTATAATCCATATGATATCAGGGGGAGATTCGGAATACTACCCCAGTAATCATTCAATCAAAGACAGCGTTTATACCCTGAAAACTATGACTGCCGAAGACAAAGGGGAAGTTGACGGACCAAAGATGATATTTGGAGAAGTTAGTCAGCCCATTCAGCATCCTCATTCCGACCCAATTAAACTTACAATCAAAGTCGACCTCATGAAAGTCAGAAGGGTCCTGGTAGACACCGGCAGCACTGCAGACTTGATAACTATGGACTGTTTGAAACAGCTCAAATACGGCCCCGAGCACTTAGAAAAGCTAGAACGACCACTAGCCAGATTTGAGGGGAGCCGAGTCTGCCCATCCAGTACTATAGTTTTACCAATCAGATTCGGAGAAAAGGAAAATGGCCGAACCTTGCCGGTTTGCTTCACTGTAGTCGACCGATTTCCATACAACATTATCATGGGTCTTCCCCTCATCAAAAAAGTCAAAGCTGTCATATCCACACACCAACCGCTCGTCCAATATAAAAAAGATGATGGCAAAGTCGGAATTTTGTTTGGGGATCAAAAGATCTTGAGAGAATGCCAGGTCATTCACTTAAAATGGAAGAGAAAAGCAATGAATGGGAGAATGAAAGTCGGAAGAGAAAAGCAAAGCAGGTAGAGTCGGTTTTGCATGTGGCCTATGATGACGCCCGTAAAACAACTCAGCTCCAGCCAGTTGAAGGATTTGAAGAAGTTTCCATCTGAGGTGCAGAAAAAATACGTAATGGCAAGAATCTAGTCGGACCCCTGAGGGAGGACCTAATAGTTGTTATTCGGAAATATAGGGAGGTATTCGCATATACCGTCGAAGAAATACCTGGGATCCCAGCAGAGGTAGCTTCGCAGCACCTTGACATCAAACCCTGCTACAAGCCAGTTAAGCAGAAGCTACGACATCAAGGTGCAAAGAGAGCGAGTGCCCCCAAGGAAGAAGTACGTCGACTGCTGAAAGTCGGGTTCATTAAAGAATGAAAATACTCGAACTGGTTAGCTTATGTGCTCCTTGTGAAGAAGTCATCCGGGAAGTGGAGGATGTGTGTGGACTTCACGAATTTAAACAATGCCTTCCTAAAGGACGACTACCCGCTGCCCAAGATAGACAAGTTAGTTGATTCTACTCCTGGTTATGCTTTATTGAGTTTCATGGATGCCAACGTCGGATATCACCAAATTCCGCTAGCCGCGGAAGATAGGCCACACACCGCCTTTATCACCCCCACGGGGGTATATTGTTACATGGTGATGCCTTTTGACTTAAAAAATATAGGGGAAACTTACCAACGGATGGTCAATAAGATATTCAAGGATCAGATCGAAAGAAATCTAGAGGTATACCTCGATGACATGATAGCCAAAAGCAAGAGGATCGAGGACCACGCCGAACACCTTCGCGAGACATTTGAAACCCTCCTTGCTAACGGAATGCGCCTCAATCTGGAGAAATGTGTCTTTAGGGTCACTGGCGGAAAATGCCTCGGCTTCCTCGTTGACAAAAGAGGAATAGAGGCTAATCCAGACAAGATACAAGCAATTTTGGCAATGAAGTCACCAAGAACCGTCAAGGAAGTACAACACCTCACCGGTTGCATTTCAGCTTTAAGCCGTTTCATGTCGACATCGGTTGATCGTTGTTCAACGTTCTTCTGTGTTCTAAAGCAAGCTTATTTCAAATGGGATGAAGAGGTCGAAAAGGCCTTCATTGAACTAAAAATTTTCCTTGCCGAAATTCCCAGGCTCGTGTCACCCTTGTCGGGTGAAACTTTGTTTCTATATATATCTGTTTCGAACTATTCATTAAATGTCGTGTTGGTGGCAGAAAGAGAAAAGCAACAAGTGCCCGTATACTACATTAGCCATGCTTTCCGCGGCTCTGAGTCATGTTACAGCCCGATTGAAAAATCACTCTTTGCCCTGGTTATTGCCAGCCGAAAGATTAAGCCATTTTTTCAGTCACACCCCATTGTTGTGCGCACCTCCCAGCCTATTAGAAAGTTGATGGAAAGCAAAAATCAGTCGGCCCGTGTAGCGGATTGGGCCAACCAGCTGGCCGATTATGAAATTGAGTATGAACCTAGAACGGCGTGTGGTACTCATCAAGGGATTCGAACCCTGATTGGGAAGACTTTGAGAAGCGGATAATATTGGCCTAGCCTCAAGGCTGACGCCGTGAAATTGGTTAAAGACTTGTGAGAAGTGTCAGTTCTATGGAGAAGTGCCTTGCCGGCCCACCAACTACCTCTCTCCAATTCAGGCCGTTCTACCCTTCGACCGGTGAGGAATCGACCTTCTGGGTCCCTTCCCTCCAATAAGCGGGCAGCGAAGATTAGTATTGGTTGCCATTGACTATTTCACAAAATATGTTGAGGCGGAGACCCTTAGCACTTTCACAGACAAGCAGGTATGCCAGTTTATATGGAGAAACATCATCACCCGGTATGACGTCCCTCAAGTCATAATATCCGATAATGGCCGTCAATTCAACAATGCCGCAATCAGAGAATATTGCAGCCCTTGCGCAAAAACAGAGAATGACAAGGCAATTTAACAGAAGAGTAAGACCGATGGGGTTTCAAGTAGGAGATCTCGTGCTTAGAAAACTCGAAGCAACGAGAAAGATTGCGGAAATAAGGAAAGCTTAGAAAAACATGGGACGGGCCTTTCATAGTCACCCGGGTAGTCAGACCGGGAACATATGAGCTAGAAGATAATGACAAACCCTTACCTCGGTCATGGAACTCGGACCACCTGAAGAAATCCTATGTTTAGTTCAAATGTTCAGATGTTAGGTCTCTGTCAGCATGTTTCTTTGTTTTCATGTTCGGACATTTAAGTCGGACACATTGTAGGTGACACTGTACCTCGCAAGTCAGACATTTTGTATTCGGCCTCTCAAAGGTAATATTTTGAGGGCCAGTTAAGTCAAACTCTGCAATGTAAAACAATGCTAAGCGACAATCAAATTTTCAAAATCAATTATTTCAGCAAAAGAAGAAACATGGAAAATGAATTGAAGCATGCATTAGAAAAGAAAAAGCATGTAAAATGAATCGAAAATGCATTAAAAAATTGTTACAAGATTCAGACAGGCTGAAGCTTAGGAAATCTATTAGAACAGGGGTACAAGAGGACCAGAGTCCACAAACTTAACTTGAAAATATAAAAAATCATTCGTTAAACAGCTCTTCCATGCTGAACAATGGCTCCAGCTCCTCCTCGCCGGGGGCCAACCCCTCACCCCTTGAAGATGCCGGCAAAGTCGGGGTCCTTGAAGTACGAGGGAGTAAGGGAACGACGAAAATAGGAGAAGATGTGGGGGTTGCCGGCCTTGAAGGGATGGAGATGTCGTAATGAGAAAAATCGACATCCCTAAACCTAGCCTTGACTTCCCCTCGACAGCACTTCCTCCCACAGTTCCCTGTCAGTGGCATCTTCCTCATTATGCCCAACATCTTCGATTTCCTTAAGTTCTTCCGTGGCTTGATGAGTAGCCCTATCGCATTCGGTATTTGCAGCACTGAAGAAGGTCTCCCAGTCAGGGGTGGCCTTCAACTTTTGATGGGTATGTTTGAATATCAGTTCTTTTACTCTCATACCTTAAATGACAGTGTCGGCCCCTAGCCTGGCCACAAACTGCTTGCCGTCCTCAGTCTCCATTCACTCTTTGGCGATTTTCTTCTTTAGAGATAGCTGCTTCTCGCGAACTAACGGGCTCTTTCAGAAACCAACATTCTTCGTGCATGCCCTCGAGTGAGTGGTGGAGGCCTTTGTTCTCCCGGGTCAGGTTCATGATCTGATCGTTCTTCACGATCAGTTTCCCGTTAAGCTCATGGACTATCTTCTTAGCCGCTCAAAGATCGGCGTCCATTACCTCTGACCCGAGTGCATTAGTGATCTCATATTGCATACGAATGTTCATCTACAAAACAGTTCAAAATCAGAAAGGAATCGGATACCTATGGTTCGGTATCAAATATTTGGAATCATAAAGGGCTCAAAGTCAAATACCTCTGCTTGGAGGGCAAGCAGCTCATTGACCCTAGTTTTGGCGCGAACGGTAGCGAACTGGGCCAAATCCTTGTCTCCCACTAACTGACCATCGCCCTCCTCCACCTCACCCTCAATTCCTTGGGTGAAAGATCAGAGAAGGCAGAGTCAGAGCCGAACACCACGCTGGTGTCTCGGCGGGTTATTTCGTACTCTAATTCTTCTGGAAAGGGTGGCAATGCCTCCTTCGACCCACCTACAGCCTTTCCTTTGCTTTTGTCTCCCTTTGGTGGGAGTGCCATCTGTCTCTTCGGTGGCTGGGTTGATGGAGAGGCACTTCTCTCCCGAGCTACCCTACTGGATGTGGGTTGAGAAGATTCCTCCGGCAACTTGTTGTTCTTCCCGTCCTGGAAATAGAAGAGTGTTAGTACAAGCCAAACGATCAAACGAGTTGGACTCCATGGGCAGTCCAATTAACTTTGGAGGAGGGGGAAGCGGAGATTTGTCCGTCTGTGCCTTGCTCTTACTAGATTCGGCCATCATCTGGGCGAAGTTGAGGGAGTTCATAATTTCAGGATATTTTTTCTGTAGCTCCTCAAATGCTATCACTACAAAAGGAAGAATTCGGGTCAATAGCCGAATACATAAAGAACAATCAGTAGGGGCTTCAACTCACCTTGAAGATACTTCGGACTAAGACCCAAAACGGACAAAAATAGATCATTCTGAAGGTGGTCTAGGTTCACCACAAAGCTCCTTTGAACCAAAACCGGCTTAAAGCCACCTAATTCTACTTCCTTAGTAGCATGCTTCATAATAAAAAATTTCTCTAACTTACATTGGGGAACATTGTTGTTGAATTGGAAGTTAAGCCGCTCATCGTAACTTGTCTTAACGGGCCATGGATCGGCTCTATACAAAAAGACAAAGTCATTTTTGAAACGGTTCATGCTATCTCTCAATCCCTCAACGATAAAAAACCCCTACCTATGTTGGAAGGTTACCCATCTTAAGCATTGAGCCACTATACTTCTCCTAAGTCTAAATATATACCTAAACGCCGTTAGAGTCGGCTCTATCCCTATTGCTATATAAATCATTTTGAAAGCTATAATATAGCCCCGACCATTGGGATACAATTTGGACACCGCAATGTTGTAGGAGTTGAGAACCTCTATGGCAAAGGGATGAAGAGGAAACCTCAAACCCGTCTCCATGGCGTCTTTATAAACGCCGATGCACCCTTTGGGCACATGTTTAATGCTATCTTTCTTTCCCGGCTTCACCAAAGAGTACTCGCTCGGTAAGGCCCAGCACTCCCTGACCAAGGACAAGTCCTTATCCAAGGTCATACTCCAGGAGGGCCGAATAAAATAATTTAAAGGACCGAAGTCGGGACAATACTTTAGACCATCGTAGTGGGGGTTCTGACCCAAGTCTACTGACTTTCCTGTTGAAGTAGGCGTCATTCTGATAGCAACTCTCGGATACGACCTGTAGGAGGGGGAAATGATCGTTATACCCTCTAAACTACTAGGATCAATCTCATAATGCCGGGGGGGAAAAACAATAGTAGGTTCCCAAGAAAAAGAGTGTAAAATCTCCGGTTAATATACAGGAGAGTCCATACATGACTCGCCTATGTCGTTCTCGGTGGCATATTTATATACAGCCAAAAAGTCGGTGCGTACATAAAATCGTCAAAGTTATAATGTGCAAAAGAATATTCAGCCATTATTTTTATACAAAGCCTAAGAAGAAGAAACGTACTTGAGATTGAAGTTCTAGAACGAAAGAGAGCTTGGAAATTGGGGATTCTTGAAAAATCTTAGGAAATGCTCTGAAAAATAAGATAAATAAATAAGGGAAATGAGCCCAAGTCCCATTTTTATAAGAAAAAAAGAAGGTAAACAGTCTAATGGACACATTTTCCCACACGTTGAAGTTGTCAGCACTCTATTCGGCCCCTTCGTTAGATGGACTCCAATGGGGTCCGAATTGTGTTTCGAACTTGGGGCTCGTAAGTGTTTTCAAGCTTGGTGCTCTTTAGCCCCTCAATTCAATTGACTCGGACTCCCCAGGGGAGGGGGAGTCCCCTCTTATTCGGCACCCTTGCTATATTCGGCAAGTGCCTCACCCTATTCGGACCCTTCCATGGATGGACTCTAATGAGGTTCATGGAAGGGTCCGAATTATGTTTTGAACTTGGGGCTCATTAGCCCGAGTGTTTTCAAGCTTGGAGCTTATTAGCCTCTCATTTCAACTGACTCAAACTCCCTAGGGGAGGCGGAGTCCCCTCTTATTCGGCACCCCTTCTATATTCGGCAAGTGCCTCACCCTGTTCGGCCCCTTCCTTGGATGGACTCCAATGGGATTCGAATTATGTTTCGAACTTGGGGCTCATTAGCCCAAGTGTTTCCAAGCTTAGGGCTCATTAGCCCCTCATTTCAATCGACTCGGACTCCTCATGAGAGGGGGAGTCCCCTCTTATTCGGCACCCGTATTATATTCGGCAGGTGCCTCACCCTATTCGGACCCTTCCTTGTATGGACTCCAATGAGGTCCGAATTATGTTTCGAACTTGGGGCTTATTAGCCCAAGAGTTTTCACGCTTGAGGCTTATTAGCCCCTCATTTCAACTGACTCGGACTCCCCAAGAGGGGGAGTCCTCTCTTATTCGACACCCCTACTATATTCGGCAGGTGCCTTACTCTATTCGGACCCTTCCTTGGATAGACTCCAATAGGGTACGAATTATGTTTCGAACTTGGCTTATTAGCCCAAGTGTTTTCAAGCTTGGGGCTCATTAGCCCCTCACCTCGACTGATTCAGACTCCCCAGTAGAGAGATCCCCATCTTATTCAACCGATTCACTATTCGGCCCCTCGATGGACTCAGACTCCCCAAGGGAGGGAGTCCCACCTTATTCGGCTGATTCCTTATTCAACCCCTCAATAGACTCTGACTCCCCAGGAGAGGGAGTCCCATCTCATTCGGCCAGTTTCTTATTCGGCCCCTCTATTGACTCGGACTCCCCAAGGAAGAGGGAGTCCCTTATTCAGTCCTTCGACTGACTCGGACCCCCCCAGGAAAGGGGGAGTCCCTTATTCGGCCAATTCCTTATTAAGCCCCTCAACAGACTAGGACTCCCTAGGAGAGAGAGTCCCACCTTATTCGCCCGATTCCTTATTCGGCCCCTCTACATACTTAACTCCGAAGGAGAAGGAGTCCCTTATTCGGCCAATGCTTATTCAGCCCCTCGTTTGACTCGGACTCCCCAGGAGAGAGGGAGTCCCTTTTTATTCGGCCATCCACAGTATTCGGCTACAAGGACTTCGGCTGATGGTATATCTTTAGTCTTGGGATCGATTCGGTATTTTCCGGAATAGGCTTGAATATAGCTCGACCTTCGAAGGACGAGAGCCCAATGGTCTCCGATATCAGTCTACGCCACAACCAATCTTCTCAAAATACCCTTGGTCAATCTTCTCAGGTCATTTATTACCCTATAAATATACTCATTTATAACCATTTATGATATGTCGTTTTTCTCTCTCTAATATCCTCAACTACTTACCCTATATATATATATATATATATATATATATATATATATATATATATATATATATATATATATATATATATATATATTTCCCATTAACTTTATTATTTAATAAACAATATAAATTCTTATATGAGACGGTTATATCGTAAATCAGGCTTCATGTATGGATCAAATAACTCAACAAATAAAAATTATCAGTATATAAGCTTTTTATTTTAATAAATAATTATAATAATATAATAAACTGTGTAAAAATATAAAATATTAGAACTATAAAGCACATATGAAAAAAATAAAAGATTTGAGTGAAGTAATAATAATGGGTACGGCTATTAGGCAATGTCACAGAAAGTTGTTGGGTATAGGATTGGAGTTGTCTAAGAGGGAACCATTAGAAAAGCATTTTTCTGGAATCCAGCTAACCAAGAATTTGATGAATTGCAACAATACAAAACCTACTAATCATCAAATTTATTACCTTCTTCATTCACTTCTCAAATGTCTTCAACTTTTTGTTTCAACTCTTATAGAAGTAGTGTACCCACACTTTGTCATCATCATATCATTTCTTTAGCCAATACTCTTTTGTCTCTCTTATTTTCCAACTAGTGTAAAATGGATGAACTTTAAAAGAAAAAAAAATTTTTTAAATGAAAAAGAAAATAAGTTGAGAATAGAAATGAATAATTAAAATCAAAAGAGAATTAAGTTTGTGAATAAGAATAAAATAATAAATGTGAGATGATAGCAAAAAAAAAAAAAAGAATGCAAAATTAATTTGACAAATTAAAATAAAAATTGATATTTCTCCTATTTTTTCTATTAGTCTAATTTACTTTTGGGTTACTATTTATTTATCATTCTTAATATATATTTTATTTTTAACCTATAAATTAAAATATAGTCAAATATAATCTTTTTTTTATTCGTCTCAATATAAAAATTATTAATATTAAATTTTCATAATTTTTAATTAAACATAATTAGAGATATTAAGAATTAAAATGTTGCTTTAATAAATATAAAAAAAATAAATGAGACTAATAATTTGAAGAGGAGATACTACAAAATAAAAAATATAGGATTATAATTTACAAATACTAACATTTCCACAGTTGGGACGGAGAGGAAGCTTTCGTTTCTGCCACATTTTAACACGACGCAGAATGTCATCATGCACTTTACTCTCAACTCTTTACTTTCGTTCAACATAGATTACATTTAAGTGTTGCTGTCTTTGACCCTCGTGCCCCAAATTTATAGCTGCAAATATAGCTTTTTGATGTTATCAGCTTTTTCGGGTTAATTGTAAATCGAATTTTGCTTTATATTAATTTATATTAAACTTATTTTGAAGTCGTCAAAGTTGAGTTTGATAACAAGATTGAGTAAATATTAAATCATAGCCCGTGAGATCTATATTGAACACTTTAAGCTACAATCCTATTTCACATCATCTAATTACTATATACACATTTTTGACATTTAGGATGCTCATGTGTCCGATCTTATAAGTCTGACTCTTAAATGAGTTTAGAGAGAGGGTTTAGGTCGGGTCTAGATCTGAATACCTTTGACCAAGACTCAAACTCATTTTGTTTTGACCCACAATCAGACCCAATGACCCTGATCCATTGAGTTTCAAAAAATTAAATCCAAACTTTAAAAATAGAGACAGATCTAAGTTATTTTTAATAAAATCTTGAACCCGTAACCATCCCTATGGAGACATTGCATTGCATTGTTATAAACTTATTTTTGCTATATAACCATATGCACTAAAATAAAAAACTTTGATGATAATTTAATATTTTAGCCGGATGAAATGACAATATATAAAGTACATGCTTCTCTATGGTGGGTTGTTATTTATACTTTTTTTTAAATATCTACATATTAATGACCAAATCATTATGTTGTGCAGTGTACATAAAGGAATAGCAGGTTAAGAAAACAGTAAATGTGTAATACAAGTCATTTTCTTAGAAAACATTATGTGCAACACACTAAATGTGCATATTAGAATAGAATATCTTTGAACAAAATAATATCTTGTATATGTTTTAAATCTTTTGATTTGGTTATTACTTTGTAATTATTTAGTTTCCTAAAATTAGAGATTACATTTTGTATATATAATTAATTCATGAAATGAATGACAAGGAATCATTTTTCAATATGGTATTAAGAGCATAGGTTTTTGATCCTCTCATCTTCTGCCTCCCTCTTCTAGCCGTCCACCACCTCTTTTGGTGGCTATCGATTTATTTATTTCTTCTATCTCCTCCTCTCCTTTTTCTCTCTTTCTCTTTTTTTTTGTTATTCTCATGGCTTACTCCACAAAATTCCCCACTCAAGACTCTGTTCTTATTAAATATTCAACAAGAAGGCCCACCTTATTTCCTTCCTTGCTCTTATCCTACATAGGCTGGTTGGCATTCTTTATCCTGGGCCCAACTTTCACATTCATTCCCTACACTGCAGCGACCTACTCACCAACGGCCCAAGTCAGATTCTGGGTTTGGAATTCGTAGCCCACGCCCGAAGCAAGGTTTTTGTTCGGATTCTTCATCATCTATGGGGAATTTTCCTACCAATATTGATCAAGCTATGCATTCTCTCTCCTTATCTTCTCCGGATGAGCAATATTACATGGATACCGGTGCTACTTCACATATGACTCGATCTCAAGGTAATTTACTTCATTATTCTCCTTTCAAACATCCTTTACATAATGCAATTGTTGTTGGTAATGGTCATATGATTCCAGTTCAAGGTCATGGGAAAATTTCCCTCCCCTCCTCCCGTAAATCTCTTACCCTTAAAAATGTCCTACATGCACCTCAGCTTATTAAAAATCTCAAATCTGTTCGAAATTTACACGTGATAATATGGTTTCCGTTGAATTTGATCCTTTTGGTTTTTCTGTGAAAAAGTTGGCCACGGAAAATATCGCTTGGAGATCTAATAGCACTGGCAACCTTATCCTTTCCAATCGGCACATGGAGCTTCCATCCCATCATCCACATCTTCAGCTTTTTCTTTTTTATCTTCTAATAATTTGCATTCCCGTTTAGGTTATCAGGGAAATGCGATTTTGAATTCATTGTCCTCCTCTTATTCCATTAAACGTAATAAAAATCCAACTTTTGTGTGTCATTCTTATCCTTTGGGTAAACATGTTAAATTGTCTTTTGTTCATTCTCAATTTCTTAGTACTCTTCTCATAAGATTATTATATCTCGTAATGTTCTTTTTGACGAAGCCACTTTCCCTTTTTCGCGGTCTTCTAAATTTACTCCTCACGAGTACAAATTCTTAGATGACTCCTTCCCCACCTTTCTTTTTCAAACCCTTCAAAACAGCCCATTCCCAACTCCCACTGGGCCTGCTGTCTCCGGCCTAGCAACACCTACGTCCCCTTCCTCTTCTCCCCATGTCGGTCTTCTTACTCGTTCTACCTCTTGGCCTGCTCTCAACAGCCCACCAACAGTTTCTCCCTCATTTGCCGTGCCATCAGGGCCTTCATCAAGTAGCCCAGTTTCTTTGACCAGCCCACAAATAATCCACAGCCCTCCTCATACTTCTCCTATATCCGTTCGCCCTTCCTCACCTCCCAACCCACCTCATACCGGCATGACTACGCGTAGTCATAATGGTACATTTAAACCCAATCCCAAATACACTTCTCAAGTCCTATCCGTTTCTTTTTCCCCTCTCCTCAAAAATCCTTTACATGCCCTCCGTGACCCGAACTGGAAACAGGCCATGCAAGAGGAGTTGACGCTTTGATTGAGAATAGTACTTGGGATCTTGTTCCTCGGCCCCTAATGCTAATGTGATTCGTTTTTTGTGGATATTTTTTGGGTCAAAACCAAGTCTGATGGTTCTTTTGAGCGCTATAAGACACATCTAGTTAATGATGGTAAGTCTCAACGTGAAGGCATTGACTGTGATGAGACTTTTAGCCTAGTGGTCAAACCTGCTACCATTCGCATTGTTTTGAGTAGTGCTTTGTCCAAGTCTTGGTCTATTCATCAATTGGATGTTAAAAATACGTTTCTTCATGCTCAGTTGACTTGAAATTGTCTACATGCATCAGCCTTTGAGTTTTCGTGATCCTACTAATCCCGATCATGTTTGTCTTCTTCAAAAGTCACTTTATGGTGTTAAGCAGGCTCCATGGGCCTGGTATCAACGATTTGCTGATTTTGTGACAACTATTGGTTTTGTTAACAGCATTTCTGATTCTTCTCTCTTTATTTATTGCCATGGGTCCGACATTGCCTATCTTTTGTTATATGTGGATGACATTATTCTTACTGCTTTATCTGATTTACTTCGTCAATCTATTATGGAAAAATTGAGTTCTGGGTTTGCTATGAGGGACTTAGGTCCTCTCAGTTATTTTTTGGGCATCGCTGTTTCTTGAAATTCTGCAGGTGTATTTCTTTCTCAACACAAATATGCTACTGAGATTCTTGATAAAGCAAGCATGTCTCAATGCAATCTTGCTCCTACTCTTGCTACTACTTCTAGTAAACTTTGTGCTGATGCTGGTTCTCCTTATGATGATCCTACTCTGTATTGTAGCTTGGCTGGGGCTTTGCAGTATCTCACTTTCACCCGACCGGATATTTGTTGTGCTGTTCAACAAGTCTGTCTTTTTATGCATGATCCTGGGGTTGAACATATGACTGCCCTTCATTGCATTCTTCGATATGTCAACAGTACTCTTAATCATGGACTGCAACTATATAAATCCTCCATCTCTTCTCTATTATCATACACTGATGCTGATTGGGGCGGTTGTCCTGACACCCGTCGTTCTACTTTTGGCTACTGTGTTTTTCTCGATGATACTTTGATCTCTTGGTTTGCTAAGCGCCAACCTGCGGTTTCTAAGTCCAGTGCTAAGGCTGAATATCGTGGTGTGGCTAATGTTGTTTCTGAGACATGCTGGCATCGTAACTTATTTCTTGAGCTTCATTTTCCTCATTTCTACGGCCACTCTTGTTTATTGCGATAATGTTAGTGCTTTTTATTTGTCGGGCAACCCAGTTCACCATCAACGCACTAAACATATTGGGATGGACATACATTTTGTTCGGGAAAAAGTGCAACGTGGGGATGTTCGTGTACTTCATGTTCCATCTCGATATCAAATTGCCGATGCTTTTACCAAGGGCCTTCCTCAGATTCTCTTTGATGATTTTCGATCCAGTCTCAATGTTCGCAAACCTCCCGATTCGACTGCGGGGTGTATTAGAATAGAACATCTTTGAACAAAATAATATCTTGTATATTTTGTAAATATTTTGATTTGGTTATTATTTTGTAGTTATTTAGTTTCCTAAAACTAGAGATTGAATTTTGTATATATTCATGAATTCATGAAATGAATGGCGAGGAGTCATTTTCCAATAGTGCAGAGGTCTAGTTGGGATGTTTATCTCAATGGTGGCTTGGTATATATTTATACATTGTCGTTGCACATGCCTAAACAATGATCATTTCTAAAATGCTAGACTTTTGATCCATGTGGTAGTGGTTGTTTAATGGATATGATAAACAATTCCCTTTAGGTTTAAGAGCTCACCTCAACAATGTAATAACCTAATGACCGCTTTCCTTTTTTATCACCCATCATGTTGGATCTCCATATTACTCTAAAATGTGCACCTAAATAATTTGAAGCATCAACTTTGAGTGATTTCTTTCTCTTCTAACTCTATAATGTCTTTTGTTATCTCATTTGTGTTAATCTAACATTTCATATACTCAGTCTTGCTTTGAGTTAATGTAACACTTGTAACTCTAACTCTCGTCTCTATCGTTCTAACTTAGCAATTACCCATCTTAGTCTCATCTACTAAAACTAAGTCAACAACAGAGAACATGCTCCAAGGCACATCTATATGGAGTGATTGATATTAAATCATATTTATGCTCTTTGACTAAGATTAATGAGGTTGAAATATGACCGTTAGAAAGTGCCTATATATAGTAGGTGTTTCATCCTTTTGTAGACATACAATTCTCAATTTCTCATCTCTTTTTCTATTCACTTGTGCAAGAGTGGTATTAGCTCCACTCTTTACGTAGTGAGTGTAAATTGCTTTTGTGGGTGTGTTAGACTTAGTAATGTCCCCTCTATTCACACCTGGGATAGTCGAGAAATAACTTTTTTAATGCAACAACAAATTCGTCTTTCACCATACATTTCCTTATATTTGAAGTATACAAATGTTATGCATATTTTTATTACTAATATATGTTGATGATTATAGCCACAAGAAGATTTTGAGAAGATCATGAATAGACCAATATTTCTAACAATTTAAGAAAGTTATTATTATAGTATGGCTATTTTATCTAGCATATAATTTGAGTAATGTGCAAAGAGGAAAGATAAATTATTGGTGCAATTGAGTATGTTAATTTGTTGACAATAACATATCATGTTTATGTGATAATTATAGCCAACTTATTCTAAAAATCTTTGTAATATTTGATGGTAATGGGGCATATATATGGTTACATGTTTATTGGCAATTCTAGCCACTCATTTTTGCTTGTACATGGAGGTCACAAATATAACTATTGTCCTTGTGTATGTTGTATGCGTGGGTAATATATGCTAGAGGGCAAGAGGAATTTCAAGTATTACATTAAATGTACTTCATGCTTCTAGACTATGGATATTATTCTCTTATTATTTGATCAAGGAAAATGTAATTTTTGAATTTTTAGAAATGCATGCTATGGTATATTTTTGTCCTTAATTATTCTTTAATTATGAGACCCTAAGTAATGGCAAAGAAGGCTAGTTCAAAACTTATACATTTTCATAAGTTATTTGGATGATGTTATTATGATATTAACTTACATTTTAATGTGGGTATTGATTTTGATGAGTGTCATAACATGCAAATTTAATATTTTGATGAATATATCGTTATTTATTATTTATTAAGTGGATATGTTTTATAATTTATTTCATGTTGATCGTTGTATTATGAGTCTATGACTTTGTGTCAAAAATATGTTTTATTATGACAACATGATGAATGTTACTTTGCACATATGAGTGTATGACTATTTTTACTTAACTTTTTTGATCAAGTTTTAGTAGAACTTATGTATCACAAAATTATGTAAATTTAATAATAGTCATTATTTTGAGTTTTTAATAACTCTTTTATAAGTATGATACAGTAGTCAAATTGCATTATCGTGTGTTTATTATTCCTCTTAGTTTTGTAATCCATATTTGATCATGTTGGAAGAGAGTAATGAAATTTTATTACATGACCAATATTATGACTAATTTTATGGTTGATTAATGGGTGTAAAAATTACTTTTAAGGGGTAATAATTTGATCATCTATTTTGAGAGTTTTGATGATAATAAATCTATTATTAGGAACTCTTATGATGACTAATTAAATGATGAATAATTATGAGTGTTAATTAGTTTGTAACGAATATATTATAACGACTAGTTTATAACAAATTATATTATAATGGCTAGTTTTAATGGCTAATTAAATTGAGTTTAATCATGCTATTATTTTGTAAGAGGTAAAAGTTTGTTTTTTATCCTTAATGATAAAGATATTTTCATGACCAAATAAATTTGCTAATTATTGAGTCATCGGGGTGTTTTGCAATTGGCTATTGGCTGTTGGCTGTTGGCTGTTGGCTTTTTAGTTGGATTGTTTGACCAGCTGAAAATGTTGGTTGTTTAACTTAAAAGCTAGCTATTTGTTGAAATATTTGGTAAATTTATGTATTGGCTGTTAGCTGTTTATTAGAGAAAAAGTGGACCAACAAGCCAAAAGCCAACCAATAAAGCTAACTGGAGCAACTTTTTCATTTTGGCTTAAAAGCCAGCTTTTCAGCTGTTTTAAAAGCTATTTACCAAACATATTTTTTGACTGTTTAACCAATTAATAGGCCAAATGCCAAAAGCCAATCAAAAAGCTAAGTAAAAAGCTAAGAATCAAACACCCCCATATTTTCTCTATTGGGTAGTAAATATTTTGCTGTAAGTTACAAACTTAAAGTGATTATTTGTTAATTCTTAATTAGTTCCATTAATTTTTGATGATATATATGGTCATGAATAAAACTAGTAGAGACTCATCAAAATTGCATGATTATCTTAATGACGTAAATATTAATTTATTTCTTCCTAACAACTAGTGTCAAAACTCCATATTTTAAGTAGATTGTTAAGAAAATTGTTATTAGAAGATAGTTATAAATTGACTAAGTGGTGTGGTTTTTATGACTTATGAGTAATTAATTTTGAATTTCAAAATGTTTTATATGTTGAGTAGGGGTTTTAATTTGTATTATTTACTAATTGGGTAATTTACATGATTTTTGAATATATATCCACATACTAATTATAATAGATTAAAGTACCATTTTCATGAATTGATAAATTATTGTATGAGGTGCAATGTTCATGACTAAATTAGTCTAGCAAGTGGTTTGACTTATGAAAATCGAATTCTACTTATTTTTGTGGTTAAGTGGAAAATATGGATATTATTAATCATAAGTTGTCTGTTTTATAAATTAATTTTATTAAGTATAAATTCATATTTAAATATGATTTAAAGTTTACTCATTATGTTTAAAAGATTTTTGAAAGTGATTTATTCAAAATAATTATTTTCTTGATGTTTAAAGACCTGATATAGAAGTTTGCAAACTTTATCTTGTCATGTGGACTGAAAGCATCAAGTTTCGTAAGATTTTGAATAAGTGCTTTAATACTTTTATAGCTTGCTTGTGTATGAATCTTGGTTAGTTATAAATGTGGTAATTATTTAACTTTTGTAGTATTTCATAAAGTTTGGGCTTGTAAGCATTATTACTTGTAAACAATGTAAAAATGTTTTGAAGATATGAAGGACAATAAAACTAGGGATTAAAATTATAGAATTTATCCCTACTCTTATGTGGTCTTCTTAAAAATATGGTTGAACTCCTTGAATGTAGGGGTATTATAAATATTCTATTGTAAAAATAATATTTATTTGAGTATTTTTGATGAACTAAATGTTATTAATTAATGTGTTCTGAAAATTGCTTTAACTAAGTGATGTTCCGTGCTTATTTTGAAGATTTATGCTACTTTAGTCATTTTGGTTATTCATGTTGATTTTGAACGGATTTGATCTTTTTAAGCATAATTCTTATGGTTTTAATGATGACAGAGTTTACTAAGGAGATTATTGCTCGTTTGAAGATGTTTTACAATGAAGATGGGCAAAAGAGTTGAAAAGTGTTTAAAATGCAAAAGTTTTGAGGTGAAATTTGATACATTCTCACTCTTTTCATCATAACTTTTGATAAAAAGATTTTATTAATGCAATGTTTGCGGCATCGGGAAGTAGACTTCAAGGGCTTTCCAGCGATATATTATATGTCCCATTCCGACAACCGAGCAAGAAATAACAGTTGTTTAAAGTTCGCCAGTCAGAAGCAAAGCGACGAGTCGTCGCTTGAAAGCTACGACTCGTCTCCAACTGCTGATATCCACATACTGGCGGTTTTCATTCACTATTTTAGTGGTTTTATTTATTTTATTATGAGAAATTAGTTATTTTGGGGAGATCATTCCCAAGTAACCTTAGAATATAAATAGGCATTAGTTAACTTCATTTTTCATGTGCTTTTAGTGCCCTAGATGCTCTAATGCTCTAGTTGTCAGTTTTTCTTAGTTTATTTTCAGAATTCTTTCTATTGTTCTTCTTTTTAGAGCTTTCATTGTTGAAAGACTCCATTATTATGTTTATTTTTATTGCAATTTACATTTATGTTCTTCTCCATTAGTAAGTATTCTTATTTTACTACTTTATTACTTGTCTTTTTGCATCAAATTATTCATCATTTTCATGTGTAGTATTTCAATTAGGGTTTCATTCATCATTAATTGCATGTTCATCACCATGTCTAGTGAGTATTTTTCTTCTCTAGGATTAAAGGATAAACCCTAATTCGAAGCATGCAGTTATATTTTATCGACTAATTGTGTGAAAATTGGGTCTATGATTAAACCTATGCTTAATGAATCTTATTTTAAATATCTTTATTAACCTTTTCAATAAAACGGAAGTTTGAGATTAGGATTAACTTAGGATTGAGATATATTTAAGTTAAATTCCTATTAGTTTAGCCAATAAAACGAAAGTGTGAGGATTAACACTAGTAAGGTCTTAAACCGATATTGTTCAATAGAGTGGAAGCTTGAGATTAATTAATCACGTTTAATTATGCCAATGAATCAAATTCATACAATTATGAGAGTAATTGACTCCCACGTTACAATTAGGTGATTCCCGACACCCTAGATTTGTCGTATTATTATCATCTTCGTATTAATCATTGTCTTAGATTTAATTATTAGTTTTATTTGCATCATTTAAATTATTGCTCATAGTAGTATTAGATTTTCAACCCACTTATATTTGTTTGTCCGTATCTCGTGGTTATAAACTGAATGAATCTATTAACTCGCTTCCCTAAGTTCGACCCATATTGCTACACGTACACCGTGCGCTTACGATTAATTAAAATTTGCACTAACAGTATTCATGATAGATTGTATGACTCATGTTGTTGTATTGAACATATATGAAAAGGGACAAATATGGTTATTTAAATTATGTATATTACTTGAAGGTGAGTGCCTAATTTAACTTTAGACGTTAAGTGTTCAAATTTTTTTTTGTGGATACTTGAGTTGTTCTTTAATAATCATGATGAGTTTAGAATACTTATGTATTTCATATTGTTTTGAATATCAAACTAAGTTGTGAGCATTAAACTATATGTTACTTAAGGTAATTATTTGAATTTGTTTGATGATGTTTCTTTTGAGATAAATATGATATTGTGATATAAATTCCTGAATGGGGAAAAATTCCTCTAGGAAGAAAGAATACCATTTGTTACCTTATCAAAAGGATATCAAGATAAGTGGTTCCCGTATGGGGGAAAAGTCCTTAAGTAGGAAATATGAATACCATACATACCTTTTTGAAAATGATTATCAAGATAAGTGGTTCTTGATGTGTCAAGGGGGATAATGCTAAAGCCCAAACGTGGAGAAGCATGCATTTCACCTATCCCTATGTCATTTGTTGGCATTGCACTACATTTGAGGGATGAGTCATTAGGCTCTTAATGGATCTTGTAATATTTTGTGGTGTGCTACTTGAGACGATCCGCCTATGTGAGTGTGGGGGGTTGGCCACCTCCTATGTGGAATTTCGGGCTAATATTCTACTTGAGTGCTCATGAAAATCAAGTTAAGTGCAAAGGCCATAAAAATGCAACATATAACTTGAGCAGAGTTTTTACCTCTCTAGGCAAGGCATGTGGGTTGAGGGTCTCAGTTCAAATCATACAAGTTCAAGACTTAGTTCACTTGTTTGATCAAGAGTTCTTGGAGTTCAAGACTTAATTTCACTCACAAGGACTTGTGGATTGTTGCCTCATTTTACTAAACAACAAGTTCAAGGCTTAGTCCACTTGGTTGGTATATGCCAAAGCCTTCTCTTGCACAAGTACTTTTTCTTTAAATGTCATTTGTGAGAGATTGTTGGATAAATGGACCTTTATAGGTTAGGAACTCATCGTGATTACCGTTGGGACTTTATTAGTATGCTAATCAATTAATTTCAAACTAATGCTTCCAACAACTATATTCTTGTTCATTGGGGTGATTTAATATTATCAAATCATATTTATATTCTTTAACAAAGATTAATAAGGTTGAAATATGACCGTAGGAAAGTGCCTTTATATAGTGGGTGTTTCATTCTTTTGGAGACACATAATCTTAATTTCTCATCTCTTTTTTTATTCACTTATGCAATAGTGGTATTTGCTCCACACCTGAAGTAGTGAGTGTATATTCCTTTCGATGGGTGTGTTAACCTTGGAAAAGTACCCCTATTTACACTTGGGATAGTTGGGAAATAACTTTCTTAATGCAATGACAAGTTCGTGTCACACTATACATTTCTTTATCAAACACATGTTAAACACAACTCTAAACACATTTCTCATATACAACTGTTATGCATATCGTTATTATTAATATGTGTTGATGATTGTAGCCATGAGAAGATTTTTGAGAAGACCTTGATTATGTCAATATTTCCAACATCATTTACTCTAGTTATAAGTCAACAGGTTGCTATTTTTAAAAAAAACCATGTGTTAGCAATTAGTGATGATTATGGGTCTAGGACCCTGTTGGACCCGCCTCTTTTTTGAAGGTCTGGGTCTTATTTTTTGAGACCTATCAGATTTGGGTCGGATTTGGATCCAGAAAATATTTGACGGGTTCGGGTCCGGGTCTCAAGTTGCAGACCCGAACTCGGACCCAGACCTGGACCCAGACACGACCTCGAGACCCAGACCTTAGACCCACCCATCAGACCCGGACTCGAACCCTATACAATTAAATATTTTTTTTTATTTGTTAGTAATTACTTTGTATTTGAATTTCATGGACAAACAAGTGTTTGTAATACGATAATAAGTTGCTTACAAAAATACAAAAAGACTCGCAAAAGGTTCAATTTTGACAATCAAAGAGACTTTGTCTAAGACCCATCAAGGACCCTAGACCCGTCAGATCCGGAGGGTCTGGGTCTGGGTCTGGGTCTGAAAATTTTGGACCCTTAGGGTCCGTATCCGAGTCTGGATCTATAAAAAATAAAAGGATTCGGGTCCGCATCCAGGTTTGGATCTATAAAAAATAAAAAGGTTTTGGGTCCGGGTCTAGCCAGATGCGCTCCAGACCCACCCCATGACCATCCCTATGAGCAACCAACATATGTATCAAAGTACAATATCCAAAATGGACTCTCCATTTGCATCTCTAGTTCCATATCCAAAACCTCTATTGACGCTTTTAAAGCCACTATGACATTTCCTACGTGTCCTTTCAAATCCCTTCCAATATAAAGTTTCTCATTTATTGGTATGTTTTGCACCATATCACGAGATCATTTCAAAATTTTCCTTTTAATTGATTCCTAAATCCCTACTTGCGGTGACGCATCGACACCGAAGAGTTATGATTCTCAAGATATCTGTACTACATAGAACTCACTCTTATGATCCTAATCTACTACATTTTTAGATTCGTTCATAATAATACGAATTTCTTTTTGATTTATGTCGTGTCTTGAACACCATAATTAACATTTCTTTTTTTCTCCTACCATCATTTAGGCCCGATATTTAACTCTTTCTTGTCTCTTGTTGACATCAAATGTAAATGTTCGTCATTTCTATGAAATGCACGCATCCGCTCTAAATTCTATTAATCAAGCAACAAATATTTCAAAATCTAAATCTCAACCTTATACACTTTGGTTTTCCTTAATTTACTATACTTGAACTCTATGTCAATGTGTCCTTGATAATTTGACACCACATTCAAACAATTTGACGTGCCACTTCACCATGCACGTCCAAGCAACCTTCGCTAATTGCCACCAAATTAAATCATAAATCTACGGAACATAGTTTTATAAAATTGTCATTGATAATGTGATGATGCGCATTTACTGAGTACATGAACAGTTGACAAACAACCAAGTCCTACAAACGTTTCTTTGGCAGAACCATCAAATGTAGATAATTTTGGGGAAATTATTAATGTTATCTCTAAGTTTTTACACAATAGTGCCTTTAAGTTTTTTCGATTATTAATTGTACTCTTGTGTAATTAAGCGTTTTACAACTGTAATCTTTTCTAATTTTTTCCGTCCAAAATCGTCCAATATCGTTAACCTTTTTTATTTTTCTTTTATCTTTCAATTTAAAACATTAAAAAAATAAAAGAAAGAAAAAAGTCAACGGTTTTGGACAATTTTGGACGGAAAAAATTAAAAAAGGTTACAGTTGTTAAACACTCACTAACATGAGGACACCATTAATAATCGAAAAAATTCATAAAACCATATAGAAAGCGCGAAACTTTAAGATACCATTAATAATTTTCTATAATTTTAAAGCATAATATGAGCTACCTATATGAAAAAATGTCAAAGGTTTGTCATTAACTTGTCACATAATTTTTTTTTTAAACGGACCTATTTTTGAGATAGAGGAAGGATGTCAACTTATTTTGAATTCAATCTTAATTCAACTTGTTCTATGAAAATTTAATTTGAGTTCGAGAAAAAGAAATGTGAATTCGAATTTTTAATTATATATCTCGTCTCCAAGTCGGAGTCAGATTGAAGTTATATCTCACATACAATCCAACAACGTGATCTATGAAAAAAATAATTTGATTCGAATTTGAGAAAAAGAAGTGTGAATTCGAATTCAATTATATACCCCGTCTTCAAGTCGAAGTCGGATTGGTGTTCTATTTCTCATACAATCCGATAACTTGATCTATGAAAAAAGTAATTTGATTCGAATTCGAGAAAAAGAAGTGTGAATTCGAATTCAATTATGTACCTCGACTCCGACTTTATATCTCATATACAATCCGACAATTTGATCTATGAAAAAAATAATTTTATCCGAATTCGAGAAAAAAAAGTGTGAATTCGAATTCAATAATAAATCCTGTCTCCAAGTCAGAGTCAGATTGGAGTTGTATCTCATATACAATCGGACAACTTGATCTATGAAAAAAATATTTGATTCGAATTCGAATAAAAGAAGTGTGAATTTGAATTTAATTATATACCCTGTCTCCAAGTCGGAGTTGGATTAGAATTGTATCTTATAAACAATCCGACAATTCGACTCAACTCCGACTTTGGATCCGCAACTATCCGACAATCACTTCGACTTTATTCAAATGTAAATTTAACTTACTTAGGAAATTTTTTTTATTGATACAAATATATGAATGTGTCGATTTGGAATGTTATTTTTACCTTCATCATTAATTGTGGAGTTATTAGCCCTTATCATAAAAGGATTTCCCATGAGACTCTAACATTTATAAAACTTTAGTATCTCCCGGATAAATATGCTAAAAGTTTATTAGAAAAATTATAAATTCTACTTTTAACTCAATTTTTAAAAATAATCCTAACTTTTAATTAAATATGAATAATCCCAACTATATAGGCTGCTTGTTAAGAATGCCCTAAAAAACCTCTTAACTATATAATAAGTTATTTTGCTTAAAATAATAAAAATGTAAATAAAATATTAAAAAATTAAAAGGAGAAATTAAGTTCATTTTTTGATTTTAACTTTTTAGTTTTTATTATTTTGATATTTGTTATCTTTTTATTTTTTTATAACCTACAAAAACCGCTTATCATTTAGGAAATAATATTTTTAGATAAGTGACTCTAAACATGAGATTACTCATGACTAATCAAAAGATAAATTATTATCAGAAAACCAATAAAAAGTAAAATATTCTAGATAATTTTTTCAAGTTTATTTTTCCCAAAAGAAAATATGCTAAAAGTTGAAAGGAGGACCACAGCAGTTGCATTGATTAGTGAAAGTTATACTCCCTCCGAACCAATTTAGTTGTCCCATTTTCTTATTTGGCAAAGTCTCTTTAGTTGTCTCATTTCTATTTTTGTCAATCTTTTTTTACCTAAATATCCTTAGTTCACACAAGTAATTACGAATATACCCCCATATACCTTACTTACCCAACTACCCTTCACTACTTACCCTTCACTACTTACCCTTTACTACTTACCCTTTTTAATGGACCCCACACCATCCTTAATAACCGTGCCCGAGCAAATGGGACATCTAAATTGGTTCGGAGGGAGTATCATTTATGAGAAGCTACTCAATATCAGCTATTTATAAGGAATTCTCATTGATTGAAATCCAATTTGGTTCATTCAGCACTTTGGAAATTATAGTATTTGGGTAACATTAATCACATCCCTCTAGCCTTTTTTTTCTTTTAAAGGGGTAACGGGTTTAGATTGTCCATTACCCCCCATCCGAACATTGTTTTCAAATGATATACTGCATTGATGATTATTATTATGACTATGACTTTGGAAATTCTAGTGAATTTAGCTGATTTATTGTAGGAAAATTTAGATGGTAAAATAGTAAATTGATTTATTTGAAGAGGAAGATAAGTGAATATGTAGAATGAATATTGTTCTTCATTGCCCAAAAATTGATTACATCAATGGGTATTTATACTGTTGAGTTTGGTTAAAAGTTTACTAAAATATCTTAGATATTTTTATTTTTTAATTCTTTAGTTTAGATATTTTTATATTTAATTAAAATCCTAGATTTTTCTAGATTATTTTAACACTCCCCCTAATCTGAAAAATCTTGAACTCTGAGTTGTCTTCTGAACTCGACAAATCTATTAGTTGATATGGGTTATGTGAAAATGTCTGCGACTTGCTCCCCCGTCTTGCAGAATTTTAATTCGATCTCTTTCTTGTCTATTAACTCACGAATGTAATGATGTCGTATCTTGATGTGTTTTGATCTGCTATGAAACACTGGATTCTTCGTCATTGCTATTGTTGACATGTTGTCGCAGAACATTTTAGTTGGTGTCTCTTGCTTATGTTGTAGATTGATTAATATCGTTCCGAGCCAGACTGCTTCACGTGCTGCACTTGTTGCTGCAATATACTCTACTTCTGCTGATGATAAAGCTATTGTCGCCTGTTTTTTTATGACCATGAGACCACCTTGTTTCCAAGCTGAAATACATACCCGCTTGTACTTTTTCTATCATCCACGCTTCCAGTCCAGTTGCTATCGGTGTATCCTGTGAGCTTGAAATCTTTTTCAGTTTCGTACATGATCCCATAACGTTTTGTTCCCTTAATGTATCTGAGAATCCTCTTTGCTGCTGTTGATGATCCTTGCTCGGTTCACTCATGAACTTGGATACAATGCTGACAACGTTGACTATATCTGGTCTTATATGTGTGAGATAGATGAGAGAGCCGACCAAGCTTCGATACATTGCTTCATCGAATTTTGGTTTGCCATCGTACTTTGATAAGTTCTCATTGATTGCCATTGATGTAGCCATAGCGGTTTACAATCACCCATGTTGAATTTCTTGAGAAGGTCTTTTGCATATTTCTCTTGTGATAGAAATATTCTTCCTGGGCTTTGTTTGATTTGTATGCCAAGGAAGAATTTCATTGTACCAAGGTCTGTCATCTCGTACTCCCTCATCATAGCCTTTTTAAATTCTTCGATCATCGTTGGGTGTGTGCCTGTATAGATTAGATCATCCACGTACAGGCATAAAATGAGAAAGTTGTTACCTTGTGTCTTGATGTATAATGAAGGTTCACTCGGACTCTTGATGAAACCATGCTGGAGAAGATAATTGTCGATGTTGTTGTTCCACGCTCGAGATGCTTGTTTGAGTCCGTACAGAGCTTTTCGAAGGCGGTTTATTTGTCTTCTTGGCCTTTGATGACGTATCCCTGCGGTTGCTCGACGTACACTTCTTCTTCGAGTTCTCCATTTAGAAATGCTGATTTGACATCGAGCTGAAAGACTGGTAGCTGATGTTGTGCTGCTAATGCCAGGACTATTCTGATTGTCTCCATGCGGACAACTGGTGCATATGTTTCGTTGAAGTCGATTCCTGGTTGTTGCGCATATCCCTTTGCTACAAGCCTTGCTTTGTACTTGTTGATGGAGCCATCATCATTATGTTTCACCTTGTAGACCCACTTGAGACCGATGACTTCCTTCTCTTGTGGTTTGTCTACAAGTTCCCATGTGTGATTCTTCTCGATCATTTTGATTTCTTCGTTCATAGCCTCAATCCATGCTTCTTCTTGTGCTTCTTCTTGAAATTTTTGTGGCTCATTAGAGAAGAGAGCCACCATTGCTTAGTCACAATGGTAATCTTGTAGCCATAATGGCAGTTACCGATCCGTGTTGATCTTCGGGCTTCTTGATGTTGAGGAGTTGAACGTGATGTTTGGCTTCTTGAGCTTGGGGATGATCTTGTACTTCCAGGTGTACTTGGAATCAGAGATAATGGGTTTGTTGGTTGGTCTGCTCCGTCTTCTTCACTTGGATCTCTTGGGAGAGCATCTCCTTTCCGAGCTTCAATTTCTTTTTCTTTCCACGTCCATTCGGCTACTTCGTCGAAAATTATGTCTCTAGAGATGATTAATTGTTTAGATTCAGGCTTGTAAAGGCGACATCCTTTTGTTTCGTGACTGTATCCAATGAATATGAATTTTTCTCTCTTCTCATCGAGCTTTTCCCGATTCTCATTCGGGATGTGGGCATAAGCTACGCATCCGAACACTTTAAGGTGTTCTACTCTTGGCTTTCTCTTGTGTCAAGCTTCATACAGTTTTAAATCCTTAACTGCTTTTGTGGGAGATCTATTGAGGATATATACTGCCGTGTGAACAGCTTCGGCCCAGTATTTTTTGGGTAGATGTTTACCCTGCATCATGCTGCGGGCCATCTCTGCTATAGTGCGGTTTTTCCTTTCTGCGACACCATTTTGTTTAGGGGTACGCCTTATTGTAAGTTCTCTTTTAATACCATGCTTCTTACTGAAGCTGTTGAATTCGTTACTTGTAAATTCTCCGCCATGATCTGTTCTAAGAATCTTAAGAGAATGCCCACTTTGATTTTCTATGAGAGCTTTGAATTGCATGAAGTGGGAAAAAGCTTCTGATTTTTTCTCCAGGAAATATATCCACATCATGCGGGAGTAGTCATCTACGAACAAAAGAAAATATCTTTTTCCGCCAAGAGACGGATTCTTGGTAGGACCCCAGATATCTACATGAACAAGCTCTAGAGGAGCCTTGGCCCTCCAAGATGTGGTAGGAAATTGCAATCTGTGCATCTTGCCATATATATAGCCTTCGCAAATTTTTCTTTCATTTTTTATTGATGGTAGCCCAATTACCATTTATTTTTGTTTTAATAAATTAGACTGTTAAAATTTAGATGCATGAATCTCAAATGCCATAAGGTGGATTCATCATTTATTGAGCTTAAAGCTAATTTTTCTTCAAATGGCAATTTTAATGGGTATATTTTGTTATGAGCCATTTCAACAGTTGTTATTATCTGACCCTTATTTTTATCATAGATTTGACATTTGTTATTCTCAAATTTAACCATATATCCTTTTTTTAATTAATTGGCCTACACTTAATAAAATTTGTGCCATTTCGATGAATCAGTTTTTGTTTTAATGGTGATTGTCCCTTTTCCGGCGATATCTTCTTTTTTACCGTCGTCAAGTGTGATGTGTATTTTAACATTCTCTTCAAGAGTGACAAAATAATTTTTATTGCCAGTCATGTGATTTGAACAACCACTATCAATATACCATATTTCACTTATTTTTTTCATGTGCATTAATCCAGTGTAAAATATTTGCTCTTCGGAATTATTGTTTTCGGAATAGTTTCCTTCTTTTTTTTGTCGATACCAACAATCTTTTTCGAGGTGAGTGTGCTTTTAACACTTGTTACATTTATACCGACAATCATTAGTATTGTGGTTAGTTTTCTTACATAATTTACAATAAAGGTCAGTTTGATTATTTAATCGACTCCTTTGATTTTTAAAATTTTCTCTCCCCTTGCTACGATTAGTTGATGTTTGTCCTTTTCATAATTTTTATTTTCACCATTACAAAATTTTTATTTAGCTTGAAAAGCTTGTTCTAGTGGTTCTTCGTTAAATCTTTTTAATCTATCTTCATGTGCAAGTAGTGGTCCCATTAGTTTGGGTATACTTAATTGAGATAAATTTTCTTGTTAACTTCCTCTATTGTCGTGGCAATAATGTTATATTTTTGTGATAGACTCCTTAATATTTTTCGAATCACATTTTCATTATCTATTTTACCACCATTTGACCTTATTTGATAAACTATATTAGTGACTCGGTCAAAAATGAATGTATTATTTCATTTTCTGCCATTAATAAATTATCAAGTTCTCTCCATAGTGATTGGAGTTTAAAAGAATTACCTCTTCGGAACCTCTGTATTTTGTCTTCAGGATCCTCCAAGCCTCCGTAGCTGTTTTTGCGAGTATGATCGTTGTAATTATTGCCTTATCGACTTCACGATAAAATAGGAATCTTATCCTATTTTGTTTATATTGTTTTATTTTTATTTCATCCTAAGATGACTCTTTAGTGTCATCTTTGGGTGGTTGCTCATAACCTTTTTGTACTAATTTCCATAAATCTTAGGAGATAAATATTGACCTCATTTGCATAGCCCATTGTTCATATTTTTCTTCCTTAAATGTGGGAACCCAATTAACTTGGGGGTAATTAATGGTTGAGGTCATTTTTTTTATTTTGTGGTTAAAGGTTTATTTTATTGTGGAGTATATTGGTTAATGTGTTTAGGTTGTTTGGAGGTCTTAGTTTTAATTAGCTCTTGAAACCAAATGTAGGAAAATTTAGATGGTAAAATAGTGAATTGATTTATTTGGAGAGGAAGATGAGTGAATATGTAGAATGGATATTGTTCTTCATTGCCCAAAAATAGATTATATTTATAGTGTTGAGTTTGGTTACAAGTTTACTAAAATATCTTAGATGTTTTTATTTTTTAATTACTTTTTCTAGGATCTTCCATTATATTATCTAAGATATTTTTATTTTTTAATTCTTTAGTTTAGATATTTTTATATTTAATTAAAATTCTAGATTTTTCTAAATTATTTTAATATTTATAACAGTTGACAGAAACTTCAAAAGAGAATATGAGAAGCAAAGATATTAGAGTATAGCCCATTATGAACCATACAATACCTCTACACTCTTATACACAAACACAGATAAGAAAAACAATTTCAATCCACATTTCTCTTAAGACGAAGTATAATTAGCTTATTATATCAACTCAAACAACTCTTAGCTTATTAACTTAAACAACACAATCTCGATCTCAATTTTTAGGTTTAGGTTGATACAACACGACGTAGTATGTTCAAGAGCAGTTCATCAAAATACATATATTTGTACTGAGATGTAGAAAAGGCAACAGAAAATGAGTGCATTAACAAATCATAATTGAGCAGGGGAGTAGCGGGCCAGAAATTAAAAGATAAGATTAACTGAATATGATTAGATCATGAAGCTAATAATTCAAACATCATGATTGTGCAGCGAAGAAAGGAAGAAAGTGACTAAAGGAGCCCAATTAAGCTAAGCAACGAACAAAACAACAACCCAACATCAATGAATTACAGCAAGTTTGTCTTATATTTATGCCATCTTAGAAACAACTCAAGATAAGGAAACACAAGCATCAACTATCAAAACTACACATGTTTTTTTCAGAAAACAAAAACATTCAAAACAATACAAGAATATCCCTGCCTCCACTAGCAGAGCCGTCTTGAATAATTTAAAGGCTTTGTGCAAACTTTTATTTTGCGTTTTATTTATAATTAATATATTTATTTTATTAATAAACTTAACATATTTTTTTTAATTAACATTTTATATATAGGAGAAAGAGAGGGCCCTGTGCGGTCGATCACCTCACACACCTTCAAAGACCCCTCTGTCATAACCTTTATAAAAGCTCAAGTGCTCTTCAAATTATAATATGAACCAATTATGTTGAGGTTAACATAGAAATTAGGGACCACAACTCAAACTTCTATTTCAAAGATCTTACATTCTTCTTCAATAAGAAGTTAAGAACAGATGCTAAATAGTAAATAGATGTACAACCAATTAAATTCAGTGAAGCATATGTATATTTTCTGTAGAAAACTGCTTATGGTATTCAATTCAAAGCAAGCTCTCTTTAGATTTATAAATTAGCGTAAATTGAACAAGCAAATAAGCAAGCAAAGTTTGGTGTAAAAAATACAAATAATTGTTTTGATCAATTTGGATTGATTAGAGAGACTATAATATTAATTTATAGCCACAAGCCCACAATAGGGCCTTGATAAAGGTGAAACAAAATAACTCTCTCCCTTCTTTCTCTCTCCTTCTTTTTTCTCTCTAAAACCATAGCCTCCATTGATAATCTTAGGGTCACTATTAACCTTATGGTTGATGGTAAATCTCTAATTTGTTTATTTTTGTTTTTTATTTTAAATAAAAAAAAGTCATTTTCTCTATATTATAAAGTTGTTCTATCTATTTATATGATTCGATTTATCTATATAATATGTTTTAAAGTCTCTCATGGTGAGAGTTTGGAGTGTTATTATCAATTTAATGATAAAAAGATATATGATGTCATTAAGGTGTCAATTCTGCTAATATAGTCAATAGTATCAAACTTATCAAAGCCACACTATATTTAAAGACCCCTGGATTGGATTAAAGAAAATATGTATGGGAAAGTGATATAATTGCCAAGCATCCACTGAATATAGGAATAACGATGAGGTAGAGTAAGACGAAATTTATTTTTAGTAATTGGATTTTATTAGATGTAAGTAAGGAAAATGGATAAAACAATGTGAAGAGGAAAATGTTTTTAAGGACAATTTGCATGGAGGAAGATGAATTTGCCTTGGTGAGAGTTTTGGATAAAAATTTAGGCATCAACAATCAAATTAAAGATGAAAACAAAACTAGGTTAACCATTGAAAATTAATGGCATCTTTTTTTATAAGCTAAAAAAAATAAGTAGTTTGAATTTTACTACAAAAAGTTATAAATATAACTTTTGGTTTATCGTAAATATCATCTCATGGAAGCAAGTGCCAAGAGAAAGAGAGTTGGTTTTGTGAGAATTAATTAGTGAAAATTCTCAGGTTATTTTGGGATGTGGGGATATTATGCCAGTTTGGTATAAATAATCATTTTATTTATAAATTAACTACGAATTATAAATTTAATGTTTGATGGTTTTGCGAATAACAGTCTTTTTTTTTACAAATTACAGCCTCTAAAATTGAATTTTGACTATTATGCAGGCCAAGTGACCACTTACAAAATGACTTGTTGACCAGCATTTTCACATTCAACTTTCCTTTTCTTTTGTTTTAATTTTTTTTTGAGTTTTTTTTTTCTTTTCTCATTTAATTCTTTCTTCCCCAATTACTTTTCTCTCTACTTGTTCTTCTTCCCCATTTACCTTTCTCTCTCCTCCATCTTCTTCTTCATCAAACCTTTTCAGATTCAAGAACAAACTCTTCAAATCCTCCATTGTTGCAGAATAAATAAAGAAAAAAAATCTCATTTATTGATCCATCATTACCACGAATTAATTAAAACCAATTTTTGAGTGATTCTTTTAATTTTTTTTATCTGAGTTCTAAGAGTTGTGGGTCTTTTAAGGTTAAGTTTTTTAGATGAAATTATTTGCTCAAGTTCTAACAGTCAAATTAACAAAATTCAACTTCCTTCATAACATGAAACGAAACCCAAAATAGAAATTCTAAGAACAGCCCATGTCATAAATCAGCACCATTCAAAAACATTAATGTCGGCAAAAATTAGCACAATATGGAAATCGAAATGAATAATAAGAGACTTATACACAACAAGAAGCAACCAACAATGATTAAGTAAAACCCAAAAAAACGAAAACCAACATTAAGACACCAAAACCAGAACAGATAATCAAAAATTGTTAAAAACAATGAGCTTATTTGGGCTTCATTTGGTCTGAATTTGGATATGAGATTATGAGAAATCGATGGGGATTTGTTAAGAATTTCTCACTGATTAGCAGTTAAACTGTTTCGGGTTATTGATTTCATCTTTGTGTTTGATCAAATACCCATTTTATAATCCCAAATTTAATTTTAATTCAAGTTAATTTATTTACATTTGGGTTTAGAGTAAAATTAAATTGGGAATACACCATCAACTCCATTAATGGAGTCACCAAAGTTACCCAGACAGAGATATTACCTTATGCAAAATGGAGGATTTGGAGATTGAGAAAAAGAGATTTGGGGGTTGAAGGTTTTTAAGAGCATCTGGGTTGGGTATTTAATTTACTCAAACTTTATTTTATAAAAATCGATGGTAAACACTTTAGATTCTGGAAAATATAGATTGAAGATTATTTTTTGCAAAAAAGGCTCTATCGACCTCTAGAAGAGAAAAAGCCAGAGGGAATGCTAGATGTAGAATGGAAGCTTCTAGATAGACAAGCTATTGGAGTTGTTCAATTGACACTATCACGCAATGGTGCGTTTAGGGATGGTCATAGAGCGGGTCTAGTCAGATTCGGATCTAAACTCTTTTATTTTTTATAGATCCAGACCCAACTTCAGATCTTAAGGGTTCAAAATTTTTAAACTCAGATCCTCAGAATCTAATAGGTTCAGGGTCTTTAATAAGTCTAAAAAAAGCTCTTTAAAATTACTTTCGACAACAACCAACAAGCTCAGAAATTCAAAATCAATTAAAAAACAAAGATTTGAAGAATAAATTATGAACAAAATATCAATTTTAAAGAAAACAAAGATTTGAATAATAAATCATGAAGTGGGCTACTAGGACGTGGATCAGATTCACAAGAATTCTAGATGTTTAATTTTAAATATTTAATTTTTATAGGGTCTAAGTCTGGGTTTAAGGGGCGGGTCTAGGGTCTGGGTGTAGAGGTCGAGTCTGGGTTCGGGTCCGAGTCTAAACCCTAGGATTCAGACTCGGACCCTTAAATTGTTTTTTTAAATCCAGATCCGACCACGATCCGATTCGATCCGATTAGTCTAAAAAAATAAGACCCAGACCCTTAAAAAAAGGGCAGGTTCGGGACAGATCCAACAGGGTTTTAGGCCTATGACCATCCCTAGTTGCGTTTAACATTGCAAAAGAGATCACTATGGCTGGTCTCATGAAAGCTCTTCATTTGATGAGGCGGTTATTTAGTCTGAGGATGGTCGAAGGCGGATCGGTAGCTCCGCATCTTAATGAAGTCAATTCCGTCACAACCTAATTGAGTTTGGTTAAAATTAAATTTGATGAAGAAGTATTAGCGTTAATACTTTAAAATTCCTTGCTAGATAGTTGCAATGCTACAGTTACAACTGTGAGTAGCTCGTTGAGAAGTAACAAGTTAAAGTTTGGTGATGTTCGTGATCTGGTTCTCAGTGAGGAGATTCGACGTAGAGAACTAATTGAATCTTCAACCTTTTCAGTATTACATATAGATTCAAGAGTAAGAAATTTAACAAAATGAAATTGACGTTGAAGATGAAACAATCAAGGACATTCCAGAGATGAGGTCAAAATCTAGGAACTCATCGATAAATTCCCAAAACGCAAAGACTATTAAGTGTTGGAATTGTGGAAAGATAGGGAAATGTAAATTTCAGTGGAAAGGAGCACCCAAAGGCCAAGAAGTGAAGGTAGAGGCACATGTCACTTCTATCGGAAAATGTGATGATGCGTTGATATGCTAATTGGAGACCAAAGAAGAGTCTTGGGTGTTAGACTTCGGAGCATCATTCCAGCTACTTCAAATGAAATCTTTTTTTGAGAATATGTCCATAGAAACCTGGACATATATATTTTAGTGATGACCAACCTTATGATATTGTTAGTCAAGATAACAATAAGATTAAGTTAAACGGATTAGTTTGGGAGCTGAAGGTTGTCAAAGATATTCTCAAACTAAGGTAACGCTTGATCTCTGTTGGGCAGTTGGCTCGTGAAGGTTACACTATAATCTTTCAAGGTGATAAGCAGAACAGTATAAAAGAGCAATGATAGTTGCTCATGGCAAAAAAAAAATGATACTTTTATTTGATTGCAGAAGCATGTTGTTTGATTGCAGCTACAATAGGAAATGAAAATTTCAAGTTATGGTATCAAAACTTGGTCACATAAGTGAGAAAGGGATGATGATTATGCATTTAATAGGGAAACTCTCTATTCTAAAACATAAGCATAACTCATCTAACCCTTCTCAAGTAACTTATTAAAAAGAAATATATAATATGCATTCTCGGGATACACCTTTTCAATATCATGTATTTCTACACCTTGGTAGCCCATTTCGATGGAACGGGTTGTGGAAGGATGAAGAGCACATTTTCGTTGGCAATGGTGAAAAGTGAAAACAGGCAGCATTATATATGGGAGGATAATGAAAACTATATATAAGCCATGGGAAAAGTTTGCACATTTTTAATATCAAGTAGGAAAATCGAGTGTAGTGTAGTCGCAACTTGATATTCGTATTTTTATTTTTTTTTATTTAATCCGAAGTTTACTTATCAACTCATGGGTTAGTATATAAGAACTAGTGAAGGCCAGCCCATTTACCTCCAAATTAAGACCTAATATATTACTTTTTCGTTAATGTAATTTACATAGACCACTGATTAGAGCAACGTTATACAAAACCATCTCCATAAGATTATCTTTGAAAATAAGTAATTCGTTCTAAATTATACTCCCTCCTTTCTTTTTTGATCTTCCACATTACTATAACGGGTAGTTTCAAAAGTTCTTCCACTTTAGAATACTTTCTATTTTTAGAAAGTTTTTATCCCACTTTTACCACTTAAAACCCCCCCTTTTCTTTTAATGTACTCATTTTCTTTTATTTATAATTATTTTCTCTCTCATACTTTCAATACAATCATTACTTCACACTACTATTTAATTAAAATAATACCTACTACAACCTCATACTTCCAATACAATCATTACTTCACACTACTATTTAATTAAAATAATACCCACTAAAACCCAAAGATTCTATCTTCCTTAATATGTGTGAAAAACCCAAAGTGGAAGATCAAAAAAGAACGAAGGGAGTATATTTTAATTACAAATCATAAATAAAGAATTTGAAAATAACAAGGTAAAGATAGTTATTCTCAAATTATTGACTTTAATTACTTTTAAAATAAGGTTGAAATTGACTCAAAATCAAATTTAAATTTTTTTAATTTGCTAAACATGAACTTTGAATTAATTGTATCTCTAAATATTTCTAAATATTTATGGCATCTTTAATATAATTTGATTATGGACAATAAAAGTATAACACCCATTGGTGTACATGCTCTTGTTAAAGTTGATTTTATCTCTCTAAATGAAATTATAATTACCAAACACGGCATAAAAATATTTAAGGCATCTCTAATATAATTTGACTATTATGGAATATAACACCCATTGGCATTCATTCTCCTTTTATTTGCAATAGCTTAATTTACTCTCCATGCTAACTATTAGAGCTAGTTTATGGGACGAGAACAATTGGGCTGCAGACACTGTTGAATTAGCGGGTCATTTACAAGCGGGTTGTTAATTATAATTAGATTTTATTAATATGGGCCACTAGCGGGTCTCTTGCGAGTTATTAGCGGTTCGAAACTATATTCCTTGATGGGCCAAACGTCAATGTTCTATTCATCAAATCTATCATTTAATGGCATTATTTCTTATCATTTAATCTCAATTTTCAACCAACATTCTTCCTCTAAGACAAATAGAGTTACTCTTATGAGACACTGTCTCTCGATAAGACGATGTTAAAAAGGAGTTTATATACTAATATTTATTTGAATTGGTCCATTCAGTCCAGGTATAAAGAGCATTTCCCGGTGAGACCATCTCACACAGAATTTGTGGAAAATGTATAATGAGAACTTTTTTGTGAGCTCAGTGTCTATATTGTTTTAACTTGGTAATTGATTGTCATTACTATTCTAAGACGTTGAACATAGTAAAACCATGTGTCCATGTTGATATTCAACTGGTGTCACATTATTTCTTATTTTCTTTCGCCAATGGCGAATTTGAAAATTTGAATAATAATCAAATTTATACTAATTTTACGTTATTTTTAACGAATAATGAATTTGAAATACAAATTAATTGACAAATTATCTTACATTGATTATGCCTGTCTTAAGTGTCTCCTGATATGGTCTTCGCCCTCTTAAAGTTCCCATTTCTAGTGAATGAATTGCTTCTTGGTTGCTATTCACTCTTTTATTTACCATAATTTTCATTTTAGTTTATTCCCTTTTATTTTACATCGTTTTTAGACAGTCTCTTCATCCTCTATCCCAGCTCGAATCGGGCATTTAGCTACCAGAAGAACTCATCATCATCTCCTTTGATCCCGCTCGAGTGGGAATAGAGGAAAGGTGAAGACTTCTCCAGGAAAATATTCTTATCGAAATGCTGAAAATTAATTAATTATCTTTTAAATTTTATTCATACACTTTAATTTTTGTTTATTTATTATCAAATATTTAAATTTTCTATACTCTATTTTTTCTTCGATGAAAAAGTATGTTCATAAAGATTTTGGAATTTCAAGAACAAATGATAGCAATGTCAGTATTTTTTATATTTCCCAATGCAATGCCACTTCTTTGTACCAAAATGAAAGGAACAAATATACTACTAAGATTCATTCAACTACATCTGGTGAAGCTCTAATCCTCCAACGCATCCCTAAGTTCAGAGTTTGAGGATGTTACAAAAGCTACCTCAAGAAGAAGACATCTAAATGTCCCACATAAAACCCACGTAGACTCAAGTATAGCCCTCAAGACCACTTCCAAAGAGACTGTAAGGGTAGAAATAGAATTAACTTTACTCTCATAAAACTAGCTCTTATTTGTTATATACTTCTATCTATAATGTAAAATATAGTTAAGTCAAATTTTGTTTGATTTGTCTAGATATATATTTTCAGAATATTAACTTTTTAGATTTTTTTATCATATAAAATTAAAGATATAAAAAATTTAAAATGTGCATTGATTAGCGTGAAAAATAAAAGTGTATCAACTATAAAAAAACTAGAGGAAGTATTATTCTACTTCGTCTTATTCTTTTTAGTAGTCTTATTTACTTTTTTACACTACCGTGATAATATTTTGATCGTTTATATTTCTAATTGTGTGAAATTAAAAATTATAAAAAGTTGATATCGTGTTGAAACGAATAAAACAAAATCTCATTTGAATATATTTTAATTTATAAATTAAGAATAAAATACAAATTAAGAATGATAAGTGAATAATAATAAAAAGTAAAAGTAACTGCTCGGAAGAATGTGAAGAGTAATTCTTAAGATGCTTTATTAATCAATTAAATTTGTTTTGTACGATACCGTCTAATCATGAAATTGGCTCATATGATCAGTCACTTTTAATAATTGATCATAAACTTATAAGTAACACTAATTCTTTATTGAGGATGTATCACTGTGAAACGACTTTTTAAGACAGTCCAAACTATTTTAAAGAAAAAAAAAATTGCATTTTGTACAAGTGTGATTCAGATTTCATTGTTTTTTAAATGTTTTTTACTAGTGGGTCTTTTGCATGGATCCGTCTCACGGTAAAATAGTCTCATACAAAACTTGTTGTATAAGTAATCATTTAACACACTCAATTTATAAGTCAGTCCAATGAAGACGGTCTCATATGAGAGTTGACACCATCTCATTTAAGAATTTATGTAATCATACAAACTAATAATTTTGATGTAAATTAACAAATGGCAATTTAACAGAATGTTGCCATGTGTAATTTTTTATTGGTTGAATGTTTATTGTTAGAGATTTTACATTGTTTGTAATTTTATTGCCTGATATAATTTTGCACAGATTGAAAGATGATCGACTATGATTTTCGAAATGAAATCAATTTGCACTTTTAAAATATTGTTGTCATTTGCTGGTTGTGACAAATTTGCCCAGATTGTTTTGTTGACTAATATTTACTAGCTGAAAAGAATTTTACACAATTGATTGATAATTGATAAGCACTTGAATTAATTAAAGTCATACAATTTAATTATATATATGTGTGTGTGTGTGTGTGTGTGTGTAGATTTAAGATCTAATAGGAAGGGGATTAAAAATAAGAAGGATAGGAAAGAATTTCATCTGTCAGATCTTAGATCAATGGTCCATCTTGCACGCGGTTCAGAACAAAAATTAAATTGTGATGTTTTCTTAATTAATATGTGATAGTTCCTTTATAAACATGTGCTACTTGAAATTGTGATGTTTTCTAAATTAATATGTGATGCTTTCTTAATAAACATGTGTTACTAGATCTTTTGCTAAAACAATTTTTTTTAAACCGTTAGATTTTAATTAATCAACAGTAGATCCTTCCTATCTTTCCTATTCACACACCCCTTCTTATTGGATCTCTACCCTCTATATATATATATATATATATATATATATATATATATATATATATATATATATATATATATATATATATATATATATGTATATATATATATATATATATGTATATATATATATATATATGTATATATATATATATATATATATATATATATATATATATATATATATATATGTATATATATATATATATATATATATATATATATATATATGTATATATATATATATATATATATATATATATATATATATATATATATATATATATATATATATATATGTATATATATATATATATATATATATGTATATATATATATATATATATATGTATATATATATATATATATGTATATATATATATATATATATATATGTATATATATATATATATGTATATATATATATATATATATATATATATATATATATATATATATATATATATATATATATATATATGTATGTATATATATATATATATATATATATATATATATATATATATATATATATATATATATATATATATATATATATATATATATATATATATATATATATAATTTTTTGTTTAAATTGTTGAATGTACTATTATGTACAGTTCTCAACTATAAAATAAGTTGCATATTTCATACTCCTTTTGTTAATTAATTTAGACTTTTGAAACCACCTATATTTACAAAATTGAAAAGTAAGCTTGATTAAAGATAGAAAGTAAAGTAAATTTAAAAATTTATATTTATGTATAAAAAAACATAAGGTTTTTTAACAAAAGCAAAAAAAATATATATAAGATAAGAATTTAAAAATCGGATATTCGATATCTGATTCGAATTAAACCGGATATCCGAACTTTCTGATTTTGGGAGTTTCTTCCGGCCTTATCTTTCATGCATTCTTACTCTTGCAGGTTGTTGATCGTGTGAGGATGGTGGAGTGAGATTCACATAGAAATTAGTTTTATTAGTAGTCACATCTCAGTTTAAATTTCACTTTCAGTTGTAAGAATTGTTTAATCGTTAGATTGTATAAAAAAAATTTGGGAAATTTTACATGGTAGAATCGAAATTTCATGAAACACAAAACCTAGCATTTTTGTAAGATTTTTCCACATGGTAGCACTAATGTAGCATTATTAGTTGAATTTTTGTCTATTTCCGTTTAATTTACCATTTCGACGTTCATACGCTTACTAAGTATTTGTTGTTGTCTTTATAATTAGCCCTAAAACATTTTATCCAGCATTACAAATAGCTTTCTTCTCTAAATGATTTCTCCACCATTTTCACCATCTTCAAGCACCATATTCTTCCCTAACATTTGTTTTTTTTTTAGACACTGAACATACATACACCATGTTTGTTTGTTTGACTCTTAGTTTATTTTAAGCATAAAAAAAGTAACTCAACTAAATAAAAATTAATGTAATCAATATTCAAAAAAAAAAAAAAACAATATTCCAGACCCTCAATTTAACCAATAGATTGGGCAACATGTTTAGCTCTACCTCTGAGTTTTTGTCTCATAGTTTAATAGATTTGAATATTAGTTATTGAAAAGATGTTGGGATTGATTGAATTTCCAGATTCGAGAATTCGCCCAACATTCAAAAACTTGGGCTCTTTGAAATACTTCCTCCGTTTCATTTTAATTGATACATTTGCATGGGCATAGGTATTAAGAAAAGTGATTGACTTATACTGTAGCTGATTGTTTACTTTATAGAATATAGTATTTTATTATTGTTAATTGAAAAAAAAAAGAAAAAATAGGTTGTTAGGTTACTTTATAGAATATAATATAGTTTTTATTATAGAATATAGAGTATAGAGTAGGATAAAAATAGGAGTAAGTAGAACTTTAAATGATTGTTTTATTACTAAAAAAGGAAATGTAACAAGTAATATGAAATTGCCAAAAATAGAAAATGTAGCAAGTATTATGAAACGGAGGAAGTATTTCTAGCCACACTTGCTTCTGGATTTTTGTAGTTTACGTCCCTGATTTGATGGATTGTATAGCATATTGATAGGAAAATGATGGTTTTGTATTTTTGGCTGCATTTTTTTTGGGGTTGCAAACTTGACGCGCTTGATAGTCCACCAAGGTAAGATAGTTATCTCTTGCTATACCAACAACATGGATAATTTGCCCTAAAACTATCACTAATGTCAGGAAAGTATATGGCGCTTGAAGATGGTGAATATGATGGAAAAATCGTTTAAAACAAAAAGCTAATTTTATTGCTGCATAAAAATAATTTAGGGCAAATTATAAAGTCAATAACCAACACTCAATAAGGGTGTAAACGTCAAAATGGTGAATTAAATGAAAATAGGCAAGAATTTAACTGATAACGCCACGTCGATTAGATAGTGCATAAACTGGATGCAACCATTTGGAAAAATCTTACAAAAGCTATTACTTGCATTTCATGAAAGTTCAATGTTACCATGTAGAATTTCCCAAAATTTTTTTGTACTCCTTCTTATTTATCCAAAGTGTCTCATTTGACTTTTTACTATTTATAGGTGGTCAAATGGACCACATGTGAAAGAGAAAGAGTGCAATATTTTTTAATTTTAATGGAGGGTAAAATGTAAAGATGTGAATAAGTTAAGTTTAGTATGAGTACATTGATAAAGTTAATATTTCTAAAATAAAAAATAAGACATTTAGAAAGACTTGACCCATTAAGAAAATGACACTTAGGATAAATAGGAGGAAGTAGTTTTTTAACCTTACATTTACTTCTTAGACATAGATGTGGCACCGGTGGCGATAATGCTCACATGAATAGCTTTGCTTTAATCTTTTCCTTTAAAATGTCACATTTAACATGTTCAACTTCAAATATTATGCTTGTTGAAACGAACTCTATAGTTTAAAGTTAATTATCATCTCATAAAGATTTTTAAATGGTTACCTTTTCAAGGATTTTTTTTCAATTTTTATTTTAAATATTATCATTTTTTTCAATTTCATTTCCTTACAAATCCCCTTTTTTAAGTATTAATTTTTTTCTTATTTATTTTGAAATTATATAATTCTATTAATTAATATTAATTTCGTTTTAATATTTTAAAGTTATTTGTAATATTACTTATTGTTAAAATGTTGTTATAATTGATAAAAATAACATCAATTATATCATCTCGATAACTAGGCGCCCCATAAGAATGTTTGCGACGTTTGTTTTTTAAAAAATTATTCAAATAAGTACAAAAGGTAAAGTTTGTTAGGCTGATTTAAATTATTAAATTTAAAATAATGTAATAAAAATAAAAAAATTGTGTTGAATAATCCAACTTATTACTCATTACTTATGAATAATCTCACTTTTTGAAAACTTTTAAATAATCCAACATTTGCCTTCATTTTGTTGAATGGAACCTCGAAAAAATAAACTGACTATTCCAGGTTACTACTAGTCGCTACATTCAATAGGTCATCCTCCTCCTTCTTTATAAGTGTGCTTCCATGTAGGGCTGAATAAAGTTTGATCTAAACCGTTTGCTAAACCGGACCAGAGCATAATTTAAGTATTTGGTCTGGTCTACTGTCTAAATGATTTGGTCCGATTTTTTTAAAAAAACAATTACAGTATCTAGTCCGATTTAGATTTTAAATTTTTCAGACCAGACCAAACCAAAAAACCGTTATATATTTTGATCTAGTGTAAAACGTAAACCATAGACGGTTAACCGTAATAATATAGGACATAAAGTGGTGGGCTTTACACTAAATTACTGCCTAGTCCATATTTTAGCTTGAAAACCTTATTTCTCATTCCATAACCAATTTCTTCCAGACTTTAGTTATCGTTCCTCTTACTTTTCATTCTAATCTCAACTCTTAAGTGCTAGTTTTTTTTTTATCATTTGTCCCTTAACAATTTTTTTCATTAACTTTCTCAAGTGCATATTGATAAAAACATATTGATATATGTGTACATATAAATGAATAAAAATAAATTATCTTAGATTTTTAGTTAAAAAAATGCATTAAAAATAAAAAAACCGTAGATTAGATCGGACCAAACCGTTGTAGAACGATTTGGTCCGGTTCGATCTGGTGTTTTGATTGGATTGGTCTGGTCTGAAAAATTTCTAGACCGAAATTTCTAATCTGGTCTGATTTTTATGTCAAACTAGACCAGACCGGACCGTGTACAACTCTACATCCATGGAGTTACACCATATTCAACACCAAACTTTTGGAGAGTGAAAAAATAAACTTTCATGTCTTTAATTTAGTGCAAATCTTAATAGCTTTAGAAGGTATGAACTCTAATTCTTCTCAAATTGTTGGTTCAATTTCCAAAAAGTATATGAAATGTGAGCATGATTTCGAAGCAAAGTTGCAAAGGGCGAAGATAGGTTCTCGGACTAGAGAGAAATTAGAAATGAAGAGGAAGAGGTAGATAGAGACTTTAATGAAGGTAAAAAAAGGTTTTTTAATTAGTAAAATAAAAGGTATTTGAACAAGTTAAAAGGAAAAGGATTTATTAGTTGCAATCGGTTCTTTAATTTTCAAAATGTGGGATTATTAGCAAAAAATGGGCAATAGGTTGGATTATCACTACAGCAAATTTAACTTTTCGCAACAATTTATTTAGTGTTATTAAAAAAATGCCACTGATTTATATTTTAAGTATAATAATTGTTTCTCTCAAAAAAAAATGTAATAATTATTGGTTTTTATTTTAAGTTCCACTATAAAGTAATTTAGTGACACTTTATTTGGCTTTTAGTGACATATATAATTATTACTATAGCTATAATGACATTTATGAGAAAAGTTATTGGATCCTATGTCTCAAAAAACTTTAGTATGATTTTCGTTATACTGTTAAAGGGTCTAATAAATGCCACTAAATCCACTATATATACCATTAGAAATTTAAAGTAGTGACATTTAAATTAAATGTCGCTAAATATATAGACCAAGATCCTTGATGAAAATTAAATTTATAATTTTAACTACTCTTAAGTGATAAAAATATGATTGGACACATGATAACATTCGATTCAAATTGAATAAACTAAAGATGCTAAAATTACCAAAATCACATAAAAGGGTAAAATTAAAAGATTTTATATCTAATACAAAACTATGACCAAACAGCCAGACAATAATTGTAATTTTTAAATTAATTCTCATCGGCATACCTTTCCAAACAAAAATCATTTACATATTTTATATGTCATTTAATACTATTCATAAACTTAAATTTTTCTAAAATTATAATTAGGTTCACAAACCATAAAATTAAATTTATAGTCTACATCCAATGTAACAAACTCAAGAAGAAAACTGTGTATTTTGTTGTGTGTACATGGACTAACTAAAGTTCATTTCATTTTACTTAACTTTCTTTTTAAATAACTAAAAATATGCTTTATGTTGTGCGACATCGGGCGGAAGCAATAATCGAAAACAATGAAAAATTCAATGTAAACTATAAGAAAAACATACCAAAATTTAACGTGGTTCACTATCGATGTGATATATGATAGCTATATCACGAGGCACCGAGATTAAAAATTTTCACTATAAACCTCAAGGAGTACAAAAATTAATCAGATATTTTTCACTTGAATGGCTCACTTTTCTCAACATCTTCATCTTCGGATTCTTCGTTTTCTAACAGTACAAGATCCACATCTTCTTCAGTATTTTCATCATTATCATGTCCAGTCCGAATAATAGGTGGATCTCTTTTCTCAATAAGGCTTGATCTGAAATTTGTTCTATTTCTTCTATAGGGATGACTTCTATCTAAAAACCTTCTATGACAGTCAAACCAACACATCTTCTTGCTATGCGAAAGGTAGAAGGCTTGAGCATATCGGCCCGCAGTACTCCACCTAGACAACATCGAATAAGCTGGAAAGTCATTGATCGTCCACATTAAAGCTGCTCGCAGTTAGAAATTCTCCTTTCTTGACACATCAAATGTACAAATCCCCTCCTCCCACAACATATTCAACTCTTGTATTAGTAGTTGAAGATATAAGTCAATGTTGTGCTTTGGATTACTCGGCCCAGGAACAATCACGGTCAAGAACATATACGACTTCTTCATGCACATCCTTGGCGGAAGATTGTATGGTGTGCAATGCCAGGCCACGATGAATACTGTTGACCCGAACTTCTAAAGGGGTTAAAACCATCTGTACACAGACCAAGCCGCATGTTTTGAGTCTCCATTGCAAAGTGTGGATGCATGTCGTTAATGTCAACCACGCTTCAGCATCGGACGGATATATCATCTCTCCATTTTTAGTGCGGTGCTCTGCATGCCACCTCATATGCCTAGTTGTTGCCTCTGAAGCATACAATCTTTGTAATCTGGGGCCCAGGGGGAAATAATGAAATTGTTTCCGCGAAACCTTATCACCTTTACTGATTCTTCTCCATCTAGAAGTTTCACAAATATAACAGCAAGTTGCATTCGCATTATTTCCCCAATATATCATACATCCGTTAGGACAACAATCTATCTTCTCAACGGGTAATCCAAGGGCAGCTATTTGTTTTTTCGTTTCATAGAAGTTGTTTACCATCGTATTCTCTTCTGGTAACACTTCGTTCACAATAGCACAAATATCGTCGTAACACCTCTTAGTGAGACGATGGTCTGTCTTCAGGTTCGTAAGTCGACCAATAATAGACATCTTGGTGTGATTTTTACAACATTCAAATAGAGGATTATTTACAGAATTTAACATTTCAATGAACTGTCAACACTGAGGGTTTGGATATTCGTCAACGTGTACCGGTGGTTCATTATCTACTAATACTACATCATACTGGGAGGGAAGAAACTGATAGTAAGTGTCTGGAAATACACTAGCTACTGCATCATGCACCATCTGTGAGTATGGATTTGGATTGTTTGACAAATGCTCTTCTACTACCGCTACAATATTAGATGTTGTTCCTACCTCTGTGTTTTGATGATATTCCCACTCATAGTAATTTTCAACAAACCCCCTTCTCATTAGATGTTCTCTTATTTCATCTGATTCCTTATAACAACAATTTTTATACTTTTTACAAGGGTATCTAATCTCAGAACTCATGCTATTTGTATGAGTAAAATCTAAAAACTCTTCCAACCCTCTTATAAATCTTAAACTAAACTTTCAATTTTTTTGTCGGTTGTACATCCAACTTCTTTCTTGCCTAAAATTCATTTTTAACACCTATATATAATATAATAATATAATTATTCAACTAATTAGTAAAGTAAGTTAATGACAATAATAACATATAAAACAATTCATGAAAATAACAATATATGATAATAATATAATTATTCTAACAATTATTAAAGCAAATTAATGACAATAAAAATAAAATATAAAATAATAAAAAATATAAAAAACTCATGTAAATAACAAAGGAAATAAAATATGTACTAATTAAATAATAAAAATAAATCAAATTAATGACAATAAAAATTAAATATAAATAATAAAAATAAATTAAACAACTCATGTAAACATAAAAAACAAGCTACATAATAGAATAAGTAAATCACTAACCTCTCTTAATTTTTTGGTTTCCGAAATATACACTCCATAACAATTATGCATCTTATTTATACAAAATATGGCGATAACACAGCAATACAAACCCATCACCATTTTTCAAATTCAAATTCCAAAAATACGGACGAACAATGGCGACCAAAGGGCTACTAACCTAGCCGTCGCCCACTTTTAAAAAACATTAAAATAAAAAAACGAAAAAAATTACTACGTCTGGCGACGAAATGGCGACCAGTTTGCCCGTCGCCCTGTGTTCGCAATAGATTAAAAAATAAAAAAACATATTGCCTCTGGCGACTAATTGGCGACCAGTTTGCCCGTCACCAATAACTTTTTCCACCTGGCGACCATTGTATTCCTCGCCTTGCCGTCGCCCTCGTTTACCACTGGCGACCAACACTTTCCCTCGCTTTTTTCCATCGTTATTTCAATAGTTATTTGTAGTGCAATAAACAACTTCCCTGCATTTGCCGCATGCTAAGCCAAGTCGGCTACGACTAGTTCTCACCCAGCCGTCACGTTGGCGTTACTTCCTGGACAAAATTCCCCAAGTGACAGAACCCACAGGCTACAGCTGACTCAGCTATCACCATGCCATCATCGATGCCGTGTAGGCGTTGCCCCCTGGAAAATGCCCTCAAGCTAGTAGCCTCTAGACAAGTTAGCTTCCTTCTTGGCCACACCGACACTGATTTGGCATTGGCCACTGGAAATCTCACAAACCCAGCTCCCCTTGATTCATCCTCCCCATGAGCTAGACTCTAGTTAGAGTCATCATCATCAACACTTTCGTACATAGATGAGCCCTTATTAAATTCTTTTGGTTAATTAGTTACAATCATCATATAATACTCTAATTCAACAACCACATTACAATGTGATAGTTAGAGAATTAGAGTTGAAAAAATGTTTATTAATTAATATCTTGCCATATGGTATCCTTAGGCATAATTTTTAAAAAGTCTAAAACTTTCTTAAAAAGCTAAAATACTTCTGATCATTAAGTATTATATTAAACGCCATTTACTTCTAAATCTAAAACTTCCTAGGGAAGCAGAAAATCTTATGGTTATTAAGTATTATATTAAACAAATTTTGCACTTATACAAAACAATAATGGATACTTTATTATCTTTGAAATCAATTTACTGGTATTCGATCTCCTAATTCAACAACCAGATTACCACATAGCAGTTGGAATATTAGATTCGAAATGTCTAAAATTTTGTTAGATATCCTACTTAAATCATTTAAAAAAAAGTCTAAAACTTCACTTGCAAGCTAGAGTAGTTATGCTTATTACTTCCTCCATTCCATAATACTTCTACTGATAGTGACATTTACCCACACATGTCACACTCAGTAGCAACTATTAAACTACAAAAAAAAAATAAAGTTTGGCGACAAAAAAAAAGCTTTTGTCTCTAAGTCTGGCGACAAACTAAGAGACCAAAAGGGATTTTTTGTCGCCAAAAATTGTTGTTCAAAATTTTAAACGGTTTATTTTTTTAGTAATTAGACAGTATAAGTTTGATTGAATAGTAAAAAAAATTTGCGACAAATTATTTGTCGCTTACCTTGTCGCCATTTTATCTCTCTTAATTTTGGTGACAAACTTTGTGACAAAACATTTTGTCACCAAAACTTATTCAATTTCTTTATAAGCTAAGTACTCCATTGGTGCCATATCTTTCTTCATATTCTCCCATCTTCTCTGATACATTTCTTATGCTTCCCTAAACCCCTATAAACTTATCTCTACAAGAAACTTAATCACTTCATTAATGGAAGCTACTACCCTTCATTCTCCTTCCTTCGAAAAGAACACTTAGCTTCTCTCTAATCTCAAACCTTTTAAAAATCTTCCCAATATTGAGTTTTGAATGCTTCGATTTGAATTGTTGTTCTTCGTTTTTTTTCTTCAATTTAGTGTTATTGTTCTTCGATTTTGTTCTTCATTGTTTTTAAGTTTTGTTCTTCATTTTTTTTTTTCATTTTTAAGTTGGGTTTTTGGCTTTGTTTGTTAATGTTGTTCATGTTTTTGTTCTTCAATTTAGATTTTTGTTCTTCACTTTTTTTCATATTTTTTGTTCCTCATTTTTTTTTTAGATTTTTTGTGTTAGGTCTTTGTTTTTTTTTGTTTGTGTTCTTCATTTATTTTTCAATTCTGGGTTTTTTTTGTTCTTCCATATTATTGGACCATTTATAAATTTTTTGAATTTTATCTATTTTTCAGAATTCGGAAAGGATAATTAATGTTTTTTAGGGAATCATTAATCTAATAAGCAACCATTAACAATTTACTAATTATTTTTTGGTAAAAATTTAATTTACTTATTAAATTTCATTTAATTCAGTTTTGTTGTGTAAATATTTCTTTAATAATGTATAATTGTTAAAAAAATTGAATATTTGTTGTTATTGTTAAATAATAATAGTAATTACTATTATTATTTAATAATAATGACAAATAATCAATTTTTTTATGACCTGTAATCAATGTTAAGCGAGAAATTAGGCGACAATTTTTTTTTGGCGACAAAGATTTAGGCGACAAAGCTGTTTGTCGCTTATTTTGTCGCCTAATGCCTTTTGGGACAAAATAAGCGACAAAAACGCTTTGTCGCATATTACTTTTCTATTTGCTGTGTTATGGAACGGAGGAAGTAAATTATTTTTTGATCGGGATTTCTAAGAGACATGATCACATATAAACGATCTAATTTATTGGAATGTATTGTATTAAACACATTTTTGCTTTTATAATTTATACAGAGGAGTACATTGAGTATACTTTATCATCTGTCAAAACAATTTATTCATATTCTTTCCTCATTTTCTCCTTTTTAACACATACATTTTCAATTCTCTAATATATTTTCAATGTCATTAAAAAATGTGAACAAAATTTCTACTGTAATGTCTTTACATTGACAAAAAATGAAAATGCATAAGTATTATATTTATACTTAACTACACTAACAAAATTTTGTTATTTAACATACTTATTTTTAAAAAAAATTTCAAAAAAATTACATAATGTTAGTTGGTAATATTTCAAACATTAACCACTCACATATAACTTTTTTTTTTTAAATATGTTTGATATATTTCATTCTATTGTAAATTAAGTGTTTACAACTACAATTTAGTTTCAAAATTAGTTATATTTAGTTTTAAGATAATAATCATACCATTTATTAAAAAGATTGGAAAATTACAAGTGATACTCATTGGGAATTTTGCCACATAAATTTATGAGATTTGCTAAATATTAATTATTTGGCAAATTATTTTACACCCTATCATTTTCTACCAATTGAAATAAAAAAGAAAAATAAACATATAAGTAAGATGTTGTTTTAATTGTTTCCCATTGATCCAAAAAATTGTAAATTTTTAATATGTTCACTATTATTTTTATATGTATTATTGTATTTTCTTTATATGTATCTACACATATATATCCGTGCATTGCACGGTCATACATACTACTCCCTCTATTTTTTTTGTTTGTCCTATTTAAGTTTTTCCACTTGAAGAGAGAGAAATTTAAAGTTAATTTTTGAAGTATATATTGAAGACAAAATGTATTCACGTTAGATTGTGTTAAATTCGTCTTCATTCAAAAAATTTTAATATATAATTTTTACAATTTTTTATAATGCGTACTAAGAGATATCGAGACTCAAAATTTACTTTAAAATGTGTGTAAAAAGTAAAGTGAACAAACAAAAAGAAACAGAAGAGTAGTTCAAATCAATAGAATAGTCTCACATAAATTAGCAAAGAATCGCTGCCAATTGCCATCAGAGGTCAAATATACGTGAAAAAAAAACCATTTTTTTAATAACATTGAATATGAGAGTTAAAAAATAGCATTAAAGAATTTTCTCAAAAAAAAAAAAGCATTAAAGAAGAGTAACGGAGAAATTTCATACCATATTCAAGCATCTACTTGATGAAGTAATTGATATGATAAGAACTTGTACTAAAATAAAACAACCTAACAGTTGCTAAGCATCCTAGGAAATTAACTAAACCTAATCGTAATTTGGACAGTTTTATGGAGTTAATTACATTAGATTCCATTATTATGGAGTACTACATTTATGTGTGAGGAACTAAATATTAACTCTTAGGTATATGTTTCGTTTGGTTATTGCCTTATTGGTAATAAATAGTGGTGATGAAATTATTTTCAATATAAATTTTTGTGAAATTTATTAGGTCATTTCTCACGGTAATGAAAAGCTGATTATAAAAAAGTTTTTTACTCACAATTTTATATTACCACTTAATACAACATCTTCAAATAGTAATACAAGTGAAAAAAAAATAAAATGATTAAAGTTAAACAAAGATAGCTTTTTTAAAAGATTTTCTAAATAAAATTGCTCAAAGTTTCTAATGATTTCCATTATTTAATATCGACTAGGTCGTTTAAGGAGTCAAATGTTAGTCATCAAGATGATAGTTGATCAAAATTAGTCGGAGTTTGTAAAAATACTTTTGGGCCTCTAGGGTAATTTTGGAGAGTTTCATGGCTTTTACATATAGTGAGTGCACTTAAAAGTTATGATAGTCATGAAATTAAGAATCAAGTTAGTAAGTTAAAGAGTCAAAGAAGAAGTGTACGTATAGGCTTGTCTAGTTGTTCATCTTCTCTATTTGCTTATGAGTTTATTAAAATGTTTTCTATGTGAAAACCTTTGAACGCTCAAGCCATCATCAAAGATTCAAAGGGTTCTAATTGTGATAACTTTGCGGTACTTTTGGAGCACAAATTCTTGTGAGAAGAGACCATTTCTAATTGGGTCAACCCATTATATATTTAAAATATTGTAAGTAGACATTAAGAATGATATAAGTAGACATTTAAGATACCGAAAGTAGGCACTAAAAATACGGTAAGTAAGTATTAAGGATAATGTAAGTAGACATTAAAAATACGACAAATATGTATTAATCTTTAATGGGTTGGGTTTGAGATCCGTCTCTTAAGAGACTAGCTGCTTTTGGAGACTCTGACTAGTTTTATTTGTGTAGTACATACTAAGAATATATTTGATGTTTGGTGATTCTTGTGATAAGATTGTAAGAGTTACTTTCAATATATTGTTCTAATTTTATTTCTCAAATTTTTTACCTTTTGTAGTAAATTTCTACTTTATAGTGCATTGTAATAGAAAATATAAAAAGAGGAAATACGAAGAGAGGGGTTAAAAAATAATTATCAAGTATATATTAGTCCCACATTATTTATGGGCTAGAGTAGATATTATTAATATTAATATTCATATTAATATTAATGTTAATTTGTGGAGTTTATGTCATTACTAATAATTATTATATTACTATTATAATCACTTTAAATACAACTCTTTATTATTGATAATCTACATTTTAAGTGAGACACTTGGTATAAATTGTTTGTAAAATATATTGTAAAGTGTAATTTGACACAAGTGCTTATGAATTAGTAGATTAAATGAAAATTTTTACATAAATTAATACATTTATTTTATAATGTCGTCATTACTCTTTTTATTTTTCATGATTTACATTTATTTATATTTTTTCAATTTTAATTTTAATAGCGTTTTTTCGAGACTTATTAGGTGAATACAGAGAGTCACAAACATATACATTGCTTTTTTGAAAGGGAATAATTGCAATAAAAATTCAATTTTATTTGTTAAATACTATAATTTTTACTATCAATTAAGTTCATTTCAATCTACATATATGATTTAAAAATTTTATAATTTATCTAATATATATAGTAAATAATTTACTAGTATATAGACTATTTGAGTCGGCTTCGACTGATCAATAGGTAAGGATAGAAAGAGTAGTGTTCATAGTCTAGAGACTACAATACAATCTTTTACGTGGCGAGTAACACGTGATAACATTGGTAAATTCACAAGCTCTCACTACTCCAGATCATGCACCACCCCATCCTCTCAGCCTCAGGCGAGGCTTATAAAAAGACCACTTTTTTCATGCTCTTCTTCCCTGCTTTCAACCTTTTATTTACGATAAAAACATAAAAAACAATAATAAAGGTGAAAGTGTAAGTTGTCCTTTTATGTAGCAGAAAAACAAATCTAGTGGGATTTATATATCATACAGTACTCTACTCTTTTCCTTCATTCCCTCTTAAAACCCCAAATCTTCTTTGGGGACCCTTCACTTCATTCTCCTTATTTTCTTTTTTCTTCTTCTTTTCCATCTTGCATAAAAAACCTTTTTTTTATTTGAATTTTTCTCTAAAATTTTACAAATTTAATTATTTGATCATAATTTTTTAAAATGTCTTCACCACCTCCATCTCAAGTGGGTGAGGCTTCAACCTCAAGGCAAAGGTCAAGGAGTGGGAATGGGAATGGGAATGGGAATGGGAATGAAAGTAGTTCAAGTAGAAGTAGAAGAAGAAGAAGAAGAAGACCACCAACTCCTCCATTACCACAGCAAGTAGTAATAGAAGAAGCATCAACTTCAGCTTATTATAATATGAATGGAGGAGTTTGGCCTGAACCCTTTGTTGAATCTCTTACTATTCAAGTTGCTGTTGATGCTTCTTCCTCTTTTGGTCGTCTTGCTGTTGCTCCGGCTCTTGCCCTTCTTTTCCAGGTTCTTTCTCCTTTCTCCTCATTTTTTTTTAATTTGCTGAATTATTTTATCTTGTGCATGAACAAGTATTGTTTAACACCTGTGATACTATAAGGCGAGTCTGTATAATTAGTCTTTAAAATTACTAGTGATCACTTTAAATAGATTATTATAAGTGATAGTATAAAAACTTTGTATCAGTCTAGTAACACTTTTAAGGGTACAAGATATTACTTTATAATAGTTTTGAGACCAGTACATTGGCAAGTCTAATAAAAATATGTCACCGTAACACCATTTTATTTGAGAATTTTATCTATGTGTATTGTGTGTGCTATTTTCGTATCTTCTAGGTTAGGCTTAAAGATCAAGAAAATCATTGAAAAACCAACAAATTCTTATCGTCGAGATAATCGAGAATCAACTCACAAGGTTAAGCTGATTCGTTCCAACTCCAATCCGAACATTCCACACATATGGCACTCTTACTCTAATTTAAATAAAATATTGGAAGAAAAATAAGCAATAAATTACAAAATATAAAAGATTTAGTATTTGATTTCCAAATTCCGAAATAAAAGGGTGTGAAGTCAAAGAGAAACGTCCAAAAGTAAAAGAAAACCGAGAAATAAAAAGTGAAGCAGTTGTCGTAATTATTCATGTCAAAGTGTGGTTAGACAGTTTAGAGCAGAAGTTGTTGATGCATCATATGGAAGAATGTGTCACACAATGCTTACCAGAATTAAAGTTAGGCTAAGCTTCAAGCTACTCATCTACATGATTTCTTTCTTTATGGGTAATTGCAAACCTACTTGTATAATCTCTCACCATATTATGCACATTTTCTCCTTAATTCCAGTATCCTTCATTCCCACATCATTTTTTTTAGATTTTCTTCTTTTTTTTTTTCATTAGAATAGTCATTTCATGCTTCCATTAAATATAATTAAATTTTCTTCTTGGGAGGAACATGGAAGATGCAAAAGATTTTCTTACTCATTGCATTGCATGCAAATAAAAGTAATGGATAATTAGTGTTAAACATAGATACATAGCATAATGATCATCTTTGTAGGATGCAGATCATTTTTTTAAAAGTGTTAAAAATGTAGTCATCTTATGATTTGGTAGTTTTTGATGGTTTAAAAAATACGGATTTCATTATGATTATTAACATTATTTATCATTCAAACTTATTTTATATCATTTAAACTTGCATTCAGATAATTTTTACACAGTTTAATGTGCTTGTCTGATTATCTTTATCTAGAGTTATACACAACTAAAAATTATAAAAAATTAATATTATAAAAATATGAGACAAGATGAATAAAACAAAATATAATATTACTATGGTTTTTTTTTTTTTATAATAGTTACAATATGAAAATACCAATAGAGCTGAACAATGCTAATTGAGTTTGGATGTAAGTAATGTAAATGATAGGAAGTATAATTTAACGCGTGAAGTATTAATCTTTCAAGCATTTTATATATAGTAATGCTAAGTATAAGAAAAAATATAATCACAAAAATAACCACATCGTATTTAATAATTAAATACAATAGGAGTACTTCATAACTAATAAAGTGTAACGAATGAAGTATTAATCTCAAGCGTTTTATATGTAATATAGCCGCTACCGTATTGGAATAATTATAATTACATGGAATCTTGTGCAACGAATGAAAGTGTTGATCTCTCAAGCTTTTAATATATAAGAAATAATAATAATAATAATTTCTGAAATTCTTTTTGTTTGTTTATTTTATATGTAGTATTTTTTATTTTAGGACATAAAAATTTAAATTAAATTTTTTAAAATATATATTGAAAATAAAATATATTTATGTGACAAATTATTGGATTCATCTTGATATTGAAGTAAAATTTTTACAATTTTTTATTTTGTATAATTAGAGATATTAAAGATTATTATTTGGTTTAAAATGGATGCAACCAGTATAATAAATGGGAAGAAGTATATGTTTAACCGTTTTTATATGTTTTTTTTAAATAGAATTTATAAATGTTAGTGTTTAACTTTGACTATTATTATTTATTGATTCATATGAAAAAACATTTCGTTTGAGTTTTTTTTATTTACTTTCAATTACTAAACAATCCTATGAGTAATTTGTAAGAATTGTTAAAATAAAAATAAAAAACAATTGTAATAAGATGCTGCTCTTGGATCTGGAATGTAATCGAGGAAACAATATGACAGTTTGGGTTATTTTCATTCGTATGAAACTTCTATTTTTGGTGTTGGGAAAAGGCAGCATATTAAAGCCAGAGAATTAATTTTAGATTCACTCATCTAGAAACATTATTGCTCAAATAGTGATTGATTTTTGCACTTGAATTGCTGTAAAAAAAATGAAAAAATAAAACAAAAAATCTAAATTATTAAAAAGTGAAAGTTAAAATCAGAAAAAGGTAATTGATTTTTCTTTTATATTTTTATATTTTTTGATTTTTTTATAATTTAATTTAGTATTTACTTTTTTATTTTTTTATGCAAAATGACTTGTCGTAAGATATGGAATCATAGAACATTCTTAATAAATGTCCTTAGTAGTTGGGATTATACGTGTTTAATAAATAATTGAGATTATTGAAAAAAAATAAGTAAAAGTTTAAATTATTCTAAGTAATTTCTTCAATAATTAACTGTGCCTTTGGATATCCTTTATTTTTTATTACTTCTCAATATATCTCAAAGTACGTAAATGCGTTAATACCTTAAGTTATTTACAAATAAAAAAAATATAAATAGCTAACTTATTAAAACTAAATATTGTGACGAATTTAATAAAATTTCTTACGACAACTAAATTATTCTTTAAAGATAATTCAATAAAAAAGTAAAGAAAAATATGTGTATTGTACCAAATTTTTACCGATTTCTCTATAACAATAATAATTATAATTAAATGAACTTTGAAAAATAGTAACTTTGGGATCTATTTTTTCACATCATTTAATTTTACATATTACTCTAAACATGTGATTTCTACCAAAAAATAATTTGAATTTAAATTTATAGAAATCTCAATTCTCCTGTTTATTCTCCCTGATAATACAAATTGGCATGTGTGTTTTAGAACTTCTAAACTCCAATTATGTTTATCATACTCTTTCCATTTTTTCTTGTTTGTTCACATTAAATATTTCACATTAAAAAAGAGAAATTTAAATTTGATATTTGAAGCGTGTGTATATATATATATATATATATATATATATATATATATATATATATATATATATATATATGGAACATATATATAGAACATATTAATGTGGGATTTTATTAGATTTGTCTAGATGTAAAGTTTTTTAATAATAATTCTTACAATTTTATGATATATACTTAAAGATATTAAGATTTAAAGTTTGCTTTGAAAAACAGATAAAAATTAAAGTGAATAAACAAAAAAGAACCGGAAATATTAAAAATGAAAATTCTGAATTGAACAAATAATGAAGAAATTAAAAGTATAAAAAATACTTTCTTCGTTCCAATATACTTGCAACATTGAAAATAATTGTACTATTTACTTATTTCTTTTAATTTGTTATTAATTTTGAATATATAAGTAAAAATTTAATCAAGTAAGATCTTGTTACAAATATTATTAGTATTAAATTTTAATATTTTTTTATTACATATATTAGAAATAAGATTGAAAATATTTATTAAATCGCTTAAAATATTTCGGAAAATAGAGGAATTATATATGTAGTGCACGCGTAAATATTGATAAAAAAAAATAAAAAAAGAGGAAAATGTGTATTTGTCGGAATATGGGAGCAGAAAGTAGACAGTCAAAGGGCACAATGGATAAGAGAAGGTGAGGGTATGCTGGTAGGCTTTTAGGGGAAAGTAGGTAGGCTTATATTTTTATTTTGTCGAGATAGTAGGTAGGCTTATTAGAAGGAGATTCTTTACTTTAAACGAGACTGTGACTGTGAACTGAGACTAAGATTAGGCTATCCTTTCTTGGAAATGAAAGAGAGAAATCATAAAAATTAAGATAAAAGCTATTTTAGCATGTTCGTACTTTGTATCAAGTCCTATGTATGTTTCTGTTAGCTTTATGGGATTATTTCTATTCTATTTCTATTTGTGCTCCTTTTCTATTTGGACCACAACCCCCCCCCCCCCCCCCCCCCCTTGTATTAAAATCCTACTTTGCCTACTTTTTATTTGTTAGAACTACAAGTTAATATAAGTATCCAAAATTCTACTTTTTAACGTTCAAATTTAGCTTAATTTCATGAATTTATGTGATGTTGAACACTTATTAAAATCTGAATTAAATTAAATATTTGAATAATTAAATTCAAATAACAATTTGATCCTCAGTTGTATTTAAATTTTATCTATCAATTTCTTTTTTTTTTTTTTTTTTGAAAAGTATTGATCAAGTTCTAAGTAGAGCTATATTAAACTCTAGTCCAATATTTTGTGACATTGAATAGATTTAGACTTGGGTTTTGATCGATTGGAGACTGAACCCCTACTTGAAATCATCTCATTTAACTTGATAACTCATTCAGATTGAAAATTAAAAGGTCTATATCTTATTTCATGAAACGTAGTTCTAGTTCTAGTATAAAACTTAAATCAACTATGGATATAATGTATTTAGATTAGATTTGGACTGACCCTTGAACCTAAATTGGAAAATTGGACTCCACTGATAAATCCGTAGAGGTGTTCATTAGGTTGATCGGGTCGGTTTCGGACGAGTGCTATTCGTTTCGGTTGTATTTCGAATCGGTTATTTTTCGACTGTGCGTTCCAACGGGTCGCACTCGGGTCGAGTCGGTTAGTCACGGTTCGGTTGGAGATCGGTTATTCAAGCTATCGTGTTAGCATCGGTTCGGTGTCGGTTGAAGTTCGTGTCGAGCATCAATCGGTCTCGGGTTGTCATCAGTTACTAAATGGTTCGGTTTTGTTGGGTACAGATCAGGTTTTGGTTTTTATTTAAAAAAAAAGAATTTGGCTACGTATTACTAATTACTATCGATCAAATCAATATCAGATTAAGTTGTTAGTCATTTTTTAATTGATGACAAAATTTCCTTTACTTAAAGCAAAATAGTTAAAATGCAAATCAATTAGTAATCATTCTTATTTTGTTACTTTTACTTGTTTGACTGGAAATTAAAATTATAAAGTTCTATCAATTTTCATCTAATTCGATCAAAAGTAGTTAAATAAACATTGACCATTGATTATTAACTTTAAATATATGAAACCATGTATTTATAAAATTTAATTTATTAAAATATCTAACACTTTATTAGATTAACTAATAAAATGATTGAATATGAGCCAATCATACTTCTATGTTAAAAATTGATTCAGGTTTATAGCAGTTCGATATAAAATTCGTTCGGGTTAAGTCGGTTTTAGCCGGATCAAATTCGATTTTGAGCATGATTCGGGTCGGATATGACTCAGGTCGGTCATTATTAGGTTCGGGTAATCTCGGTTAACGGTTATGTGTCGGTTATAAAAATCAGTTACAGCTCGGGTTCAGCTTTCCCATTTTCAGTTGTCAACCAGTTTGGGTAAAATTTCGGTTTGGGTATTGTCGGTTCGATAAATCTAAAAAAAGAACACATTTTCGGGTCGATTTACTTTCGGTTTCAATTCGGATTTTCGAGTCGGGTTACTTTTGAACAACTCTATAAATTCGAAATCCATCAAATCCATTTTGACCCATGACACCAGTCATTGACCCATTATAAACCTTTTTTTATACTCTCTCCTTTCCAAATTTATTTTGCACCATTTTTTTATTTTAGTTCGTCTCATTTAATTTGCATCATCTTTATTTTTAGACTATAGTCTACCACGTTCTTTTAATCTCATCTATACATTTTAACTCTTTTTTTATTTTTATTCTCACAATTCATTTTCTATTTTCATTTATTATCATTTTATATTTTTTTCTTAAAAAACAACAATTTTATCTTTATTCAAACTATTTGAGATAGAGGGAGTACTCACATTTGAACATGATGTATTTGACCGCCCTTATTTTTTATATCTAATCTAAGTACATTATATCATATATATATACTGAAATTAATGTAAAATGCAAACCAAAGCCAAAAACAGAAATTATTTTTTTTGTATACTGAAAAGTAGAAAATAATATATATATATATATATATATATATATATATATATATATATATATATATATATATATATAGTTAGATAGATAGATATACATGTAGAATCAAATAAAAAGGATTTTAAAATAAGAAGGATGAGAAGAATTTTTATTTGATTTTATTTTGTTACTATATATACAAAAAAGAATACTATATATATATATATATAGTTACTTTTACAATTATGTGTTTTTGGATCAATCATAATCATAAATTTTTTATTTTGCTGAAATTAAAAGTATAGAGTCTTTCTTACCTTTTTCATTTCTAACACCCTTCTTTATAATAAACTAAAAATCAGAGTTTTATAAAAGAGATACTCCAAAGATAGTCAAATAGGAATAATGAAAGTTGGAAATTGGAAGCTGGCATCTGGCTATCTTCATGGTACTGGAATAAGAAATGGAAAGATGATAAAAAAGTGGTACTGCAACTTACTGAGACGTACGAGTACAAGACAAGTATTGGAAAATCTTGCCATTCATTTCAAGAATTGATGAATATATATAAAATGTAATCTCTAATTTTAGAAAATTAAATAACTACAAAACAATAACCAAATTAAAAAATTTACAAAATATACCGGGTATTATTTTGTTCAAAGATATTCTATTCTAATAACAAGTCGTATATGGTCTAAAATATACTCCAACCGTGGACATTGTTCCACGATCTCAATTATGGACTATATTCGGTGATGGTGTCGCACAATTACTCTTGGATCCACTCATTTTCAACAAAATCGACAAGAAATAGAGATGTTTAAAGCATATTTGACGGCCATGTCTTTATGAGGGGTAAGAGAGGCTTGTGCCTTGAACCATCCTAAAAAAAACTAGAATAAGCCTAATATTCAAAGTCATATTAATTTATTTTAGATAGTTCTACTCTTTTGGCACTTCTATATAATATTTAGAGGTCCACAATTGTTAATTTGCCTTGTGCCTCTGAAACTTAAGACCGGCTTTGCCAACGGCCTAATTAAACCCGACCTTGTAACCAAAGTTACTTATAGATTTACAAAACTTGATTTTATATGGATATAAAAACACGTAATTCGAAATTGATTCGAAAATTCAATATTTTATCTTTTTAGTTGATTTTTAATCAATTATCGTAATTTGTAAAAATACTTAAATAAAATACTAAAAGGATAAATGAAAAATACTAAAAGCCCATTTCAAATCTTACACATAAGAGTAATTTGCCAATATTAAAAATTACTCGCGATATACTTAAACTAACTTTTTTCTGTCGGTCTGAAGGTGACATTAAGAGAGAAAGGCAGAAGTAGGGAGTAAAGTGAGTACAAATCTGGATTTAGTAATATTTAATATTTTCTCCTGATGAAACATACTGAGTTTAGTACAGTGTATAGGGTTCTGGAGAGCCTAGTACTCCTACTCCCTGTATCCTACAACTATTTTCTCAGTATTCTTTCTTTTTCTTTTGCGTTTGTGAGAGAAAAGGAGAGAAGCTGTACTTTTCAAAATCCTTTTTCTTATGTCTGTTTTGATCTTCAGCCTCATATACATATGATATTACATTTGATCTGATCTGATGCTTAAAGACTGAATCCTGAAGAAGCAGAACCCATTACTCGGCTAGGTTTTGTCACTCTAGGTCCTTTTAATGTCGACCTTTCTCTTTCTTTGACTCCATCTTTCTAATGGACCGGACTTAACTCTTCCATCTATATCTCTTCATTCAACCTTTTCTTTGTCTTACGTAGCTATCATCACTTATCAGTTTAGCTTATTCTACTTTCTTCGTTCCATAATACTTACTACTAAGTGTGATATGTTATGTGAGAAAATTTCACTATTAATAGTAAATATTTTGGAACAACAGAAGAAGTGTATCATACTCTTGCACTTTAACGATGTCGCATTGGGTGCTTTTCAAGATTTCACCATCTTTCACAGATGCCTTATTATGATCTCCTCTTCCATTGACTTTTTTATTGTTTAGTCAATTTCTCTGAGTTATTATATGAAACTTACAACTGATTGTGACATAGTGCTAAAAGCCAAATTAACATACATTTAAAGTTGTTTCCCACTTAAATAATACTCATTCCTATTCTATTCATCGGTTTTATTTTTTTTACCACTATTTACGTATTGCTCTTAATTTATATATTATTTTTAATTTATATGTGATAATTTATTGAATTAGTCTCAATACATATATTATTAATATTAACTTTTTTAAATTTTTAATTAAGAACAATTAGAAATATTAATGGTTAAAATATTATCTCGATAAGCGTAAAAAATTAAATGGACTAATAAGTTGAATAGGATGTAATAAATTATTTTTATTTTTATCTACAAAATATTTCTATCAATGCATAGAATATTTAATAAACGATTAAGTTGTCAAGGCAATGGTTACAAGTCCATTAAATTATTCAGTACATCATATTTGCCGTAATATTTGCGTTCTATGATTTCTTCTTCATCTACATACACAATAAATTTTTGTTTATTTGTCAATAATTTGCAAAAGTAATAAATTAAATAATGTGTAAATTGTTAAAAAAAATGCATTTTCTATGATTTTATATACTTTTTGTCTCATTTACGTTTTTTCTTGTCTTATTAACTTATTACGATCAACCAAACTCAAAAGTAAAAATTTATGTACTTCTAACTAAATAATAGAAGAATTACTAGCAAGAAAATGTGTTTACAATAATAAGATCAAATATATATATATATATATATATATATATATATATATATATATATATATATATATATATATATATATATATATATATATATGGATTAAGCAATAAAATTCTTAATTCTATGAATATATGTTTATTTTTAAAAAATCAAATTAATACTTTTTCCGTTCATTTTTGTTTGTCCATTTTATCTTTTGCACATACTGTTTTGCTAATTTTAAGCATTAATATCTCTAAGTACGTATTATAAAAAATTATAAAAATTATATATTAAAAAATTTTATATCAAGACAAATCTAACAATATTTTACGTGAATACAAAATATATTTTATCTTCAATATATGCTTTAAAAATCTAATTAAAAATTTTCTCTTAAAGTGGATAAATTTAAAATGGACAAATAAAAAGAAACGGAGGAAGTATAACACTTCATTCCATCTTATTCATTTTTCCTATTCAAAAAGAGGGTGAGGTTATAGAGAATGGTAATATTAAAATGCGAGAATCAAATAAATTTAAAAGGATAAATTATTTACATGTGATGCTCCGAGTTACTTGTTTTTGAAAATTGAGGTTATTGTCGTTCGTTAAATCTCCCAAAAATTGAAATATTCTTATTCTTATTTAAAAAATAAACAATAACAAAGGGAGTAAAAAATAATTTCAATTTAATAAATTCATGATAAATTATACTTCCTCAAGACAATAGGTTGTGCTACAAGTACATAATTTATGTTTTCTGAAAAAGGGTAAAAGGATTTATTTACGAGAAAGTAGAAAAATGTGTAGATCGGATGAAAATACAATCTGAATGTGTAAATGGAAATTAGTAAATGTAAATTAAATAGAAATAGGAATGGCCAAAATTAGATATTCAACCATTTCTATATTACAGAGTTAAATAGGATAAATGTATCAATTATCATACGACAGACGTATATGAATAAGGGCAGTTTTGGGGCAGTCCATTGTTCAAAATCTAATGGTTCTCATATAGGAAAAATCATATTCAAATCTCAACAATATACTTATAAAGAAATAATTAGGATACGTGTAGACTTTACCATAAAGATTTTTGAGCTTTTTTTATGTTCTAATTACGCTAAAAATTTTTTAGCATATCATGTAATATCTTTATTATACTAAAAAAATTTTTAAAAATATACTTTATTTACAAATTATTTACCATATACAATTAATTAAAATATATAGTATCTTTTAATTACATTGGATAATTATCAAATACAATATTAATTATTTATGTAAAAAATATACTTTCATTAAAATATTTTTGTAATAAATTAAGAAAAGAAAATAATTTTGAAACACTTTTTCATTGATAATCCTATACTTTTCTCCATTCTGAAATACTAGCTACATTACGGATTTTGGCACTATTTATCGTTCAACCTTATTTTATGTAATGTCGCTAATGTGAAAAAAGAAATATACCAAAGTGAGATCTTGTTTGAATATCTTATCGCATCCTTTTTTAAATGAACTTTTTATAATTTTTAGATTTAGATGTGCATATTTCAATATATAAATGATCACAATAATATATTGGATTGCATAAAAAGTCAAATGTAACAAGTATAATGAAACAGAGGAAGTATATTACTCACATGGCAATATTAAAAAAACTGCACTTATTAAATAGATTACCCATTAATAATTCAAGTAAGTAATTAGGATAAGATATCAGTAAAATAAATTTAAAATAATAATTTTATTACCTATGTTTGGCAAGGTTATAAAACATAAATAAACAAATTAGGTTATATGTTAAAATTAAAGTAAAAAATTATGTTCTCTAGGATGAAATTTATTAGGTGTTGAAATATACTACTGCTATTAAATTATAATTATTGTTTAGTGCATAATTTTGTGATTATGCTTTATATTTATAGTAATATGTATCTTAATCTGGTAATAATTTGAGTCTTAATAATACTACTCCTTTTAAAACTAAATAAGAATTGTACTTGGGATATTTTCTTCTTGGAAAAAGTTTGCCGGCTTTGCCCTAACTTTGTTACTGCTCATCTCTCAAGTACTTGACTGTATGTGTTTTTTACTTTCTATGTTTTCTGTTCGTTGTCAAAGATGAAACTTCATAATTTTGTACTAAAAGACAATTATAATATTATTGTATTAATTTTAATAATTTTTCTTATTATTTTAGTTAGTAAAAGTTTCAAAGGGTTAATTTTCTGTTTACGCAATTTTGTAGGTGTGTTCTACTTGGAGAACCGTATCACGCTCGGAGCTCCTATGGCAGAATCTAGTACGCTTAGTCTGGAACACTAATACTCTCAACCACCCAACTTGGCGCGATGAATTCATTTCTCTCCATCGCATGGCTCGTAATTTCCGCATCAGCCGTTATTCCTACTTCATTCTCCACCCTTCTGATCACCCCTTGGCTGCTGCACAAGGTGGAGATGAAGGAAATCAACTGCCTATTCTCTGCCTTTGCCTCGTTCTCTCTGAGGATCACCTTGCAGCTGGGTTCTCAGACGGCTCTGTAAGGCTCTTTCATCTTCCATCTCGTCAGCACATGCGCACCATCCATCCTCTTCTCCGTGATCACCTTGGTCATTTCTCTCATGCAGTCTCTGGCATTGTGCTTCAACCTGTTATTGATCGAATAGTCTTTGCTTCGCTCGATGGGTATGTTCATGTCGCTTCCCCTCTTGGTGGGCCATCTGCAGCTAGGCAGGCCTACGTTGGCGATGTTGTCAACGATGGTGCTCTCATTGATTTCACAGGTTGTGATCGGTTTTGGGTGGGACTCTATGCTGGTGTTCCTGGTAGGGCGTTTCGCGTATGGGATGCAGACTCCGAAGAGCTTTTATTCATGGGTATATCGTTAACAGATCCTGAGTCAGTAATGGGTTGGCGGATGCTCACTGAGATCCGCCCCACAGAATTGGTGGGTAGAATTCGTATCTCCCCCCAAGGGCTTGCAGTGGGCGTAACTAGGCTCAGAGCGATGGTGTTTGGTATTGAAGAGCCTGTGACAGTCGTTGGAGAGCAGCCCTCACGTCGAGGCATCATAGTAGGTTCTGTAGACGCCAACAATGAGGCATTTGTGATGGTGGACTGTCATGGTATGGGAAGTGTACGGTACTTGCGAACATTAGAGGAAGTGTGCAGGTTCTCGGTGTCACTTAGAGGCGGAGAATTGCTAGGGTGCATGAATAACATGTATGTGCTGATGTGCACCAGGGGTACAATTAGGGCATATGATGCCGAACATGGGGAGTATTTGTACAGCTTCAGGGAGTGGGTGGAGGAAGCCACTGAGCTCGCTGCTAATAATCGGCATGTAGTGGCAGCATCTAGTGATTCTAGCATTCATCTCTGGGATTTTGGTGCTTGAAAGTGACGATTGAGTACACATTTTGGGATAATTGAAGGTTAAGGAGGTATACACAAGGAAAGACTGACTGCTGGTTGATAATTCACTTCATTTTTCTAACTTGACTGATTTTGTTAAGGTATATGATGTGAGTAGTGGATTTAATTTAGAGATGTGATGGATATTCCAATTTGCATGCAAAAGCCCTAATACTTAGGGTTTTTTTTTTTTTTTTTTTAATTTTAATTTTTTTTTATTAGGGCATGGTGTAGAACGATTCTTTGTTCTAGCAGGAATTTGGTA
>NC_080048.1:9776336-9864725 GCF_026212465.1 Amaranthus tricolor
AGCCACCGCAGTGCTTTGTGATCGGAAATTCCCAAGTAAGTTAAAAGGAAAGTTCTACCGGGCGGCAATCAGACCGACTATGCTTTATGAGACTAAATGTTGGCCTGTAAAGAAGATTTTTGAACATAAGATGGAAGTTACAGAAATGCGTATGCTGAGGTGGATGTGTGGGCACACATCGATGGATTGAATTAGGAACCAAGAGTTTAGGGAAAAACTAGGGATAGCCCCTATATCTGGAAAAATGCGCGAAATAGATTGAGGTGGTTTGGGCATGTGTAGAGAAAGACTTTTGACGCCCCTGTGAGGAGGGTAGAAAGCATTATAGTAGAGGGTAAGAGGAGTCGAGGAAGACCTAGGAAAACTTGGGATGAGCAAATAAGCGTTGACTTGCATGAGTTAAACCTCTCTGCGGACCTGACTAAAGATAGGAGTAGTTGGAGATGGCATATCCATGTCTTAGATTTCTGATGCCTTAACCTCTTACTTTTCTCGTTTACTTTCTATTAGTTCTTTGTTTTCCTTTTGTAGTGGTTTTGCTTTTGTTTTATTTATAGGCCTTTAAGTTATCTTTCTCGTGGTTATTACGTCTATTTACCTTTCTTGAGCAGGGGGACTCCTTTGGCCACGCTCTCCTTTATGGGTATGAGTTGCCACCGTCTTTCCCTCCCCAGACCTTGTCCTCATTCTATGAGTGGGATACACTGGGTAGGATGATAATGATGATAAACTAGAATCGATTCTAAATAAATCAAAGTCAAATTTGGTAAATTTATGACTTTTAATGGTCCAATAATTAAATATTTAAAATGTTTTTGATTTACGATTTGTGATTTAATTATTTTTGCATAATCTATCATGTTTACTGGAAAAATCTTAATATGAATCATTATATGTAAATTCATAATTTGAAATTAGTAACTTAAAATTATAATTTATATAATTAATAACTTAAAATTATAATGTACTCCTATATAATTTACATTAGTTACTGAATTTACAATTTGAAATCGGATAATTATAATGATTCCAACAATTTAGGTATCTGCTACTTCATAGTAAGATAAACAAAAATCAAAACGCCAAAACCAATGCATTGATGCATAAATTATAATCTAATTGGTAAACAACTAGTCTCTTGAGAGAGCGTCTTTTTTAGAGACGTATCTCAAGTCTACCCTATTAAAGCTTAACGCCTACTTACTTTATTCTTAATGCCTACTTACTGTATTCTTAATGCCTATTTACATTATCCTTTGATAAAACAAACATACTAGGGTCTAAGTTTTGATCTTTATCCCTAGAATACACCCAAGACCAATGGCAAGGGTGTTCAATGCAAGTAAACAACACTTCAATAATAAGCAATGAGAAACAATAAAAAAGAAAGCAAAATCAAAGACACAAGATTTACGAGGTTCACCCCAATGTGGGCTACGTCCTCGGTGGTGGTTAATTTGCTTGATTATGTGAAGAAACAATGGAGTTCTCAAGAACTCTTACAAAGAAGTATTACAGTTGGAGAAGATAAAGAAGATGAGTTTGTGTTTAGCTAGGGTTTTAATCAACATTGAAGTGAGTGTATGAGACTCTTATTCATAGTAGTAGTCGTATACCAATGATCGGGGAAAGGCCCACATTAAAACATTTCCGTAAAACTTATCCCGCAAGAAAACAGAGTGCATTCTGGACCCTCGATCGACCGGTCGAGCGGTTTGTATTCCAGTCGAGCAGCAGATCAAAATGCTCACTGATCTGGTCGAGCCAACTGGCTCGGTCAAGCATGCCACAGTGTGGGTCGAGCGGCTCATCAGAAAGTCTATAATGACTCCCACATCATCATACACACACATTCACACATCCACACAACACCAACCTCATCATATACCATTGGTGCAATCAAAGTCACACCAAAACTCTAATAATCTCCACTTTGACTTGAGTTCACCAAGATCACACACTTCCTCCAAGACACTCCAACTACACACTACAAACAATCAAACAAGTAAGACACCACATAAATGCCCCATAGGGCTTCACATCAAGCGAGCTTCTAAACCAATCAAGTTCACACATAGAGTGAACTTGTCGGTCGGCAACGACTTCGTCATCATGTCGGCCGGATTATCATCGGTGCTTATCTTTGTTAAGTGTACTCTTTCGTGCTCAACTTCATCAAAAAGTGTAAGGAATTTCATCCATTTGTTCTTCTTCTTCTTTTTTTTGAGGACATAGCTTCTTGGATAGCTTGAAATGAGAAGCTAGAGGCGTAGATACACTCTTTGCATCACCCATGGAGAATCTTCTTAATACCTTCTCAATGTACCTCCTTTGACTAAGGTACAAGATTCCTTTTGCCCTATCCCTCAATATCTCCATTCCAAGTATCTTCTTGGCTTCCCCAAGATCTTTCATGTCGAACTCACTTGAAAGTAACACCTTAAAATTCTCCACCTCAAACAAATCTCTGCATGTTACAACCATGTCATCAACATAAAGGATCAAATATATAGTAGACCGATTATCAAGCTTCTGAAGATAGACACAACTATCATAGGAGCTCCTTGTAAAATCATGTGAAAGCATAAACGAATTTAATTTCTTGTACCATTGTCTAGGCTATTGTTTTAGGCCATACAATAACTTCTTCAAACGATACACATGACTTTCTTTACCTTTAACTCCAAAACCCTCCGGTTGCTTCATAAAGATCTCTTCCTCCAACTCTCCATGTAAGAAAACGGCTTTCACATCCAATTGATGTAACTCAAGACCCTCTATAGCTACAATAGCTGATAAGGTCCTAATGGAAGAATACTTCACAACCGGTGAGAAAACCTCATGAAAATCTATTCCTTCAACTTGAGTGAACCCCTTTGCCACAACTCTTGCTTTGTATACCGGAGCACTTGTACTAGTTGATACCTCTTTCTTCTTGAAAACCCATTTACACCCCACAACTTTCTTGTTTCTAGGCATTTCAACGATAACCCATGTTATGTTCTTTGCAATAGACTCCATCTATTGCTTCATAGCTACTAGCCACTTGCTTGAGTTGTTTGAGGCCATAGCCTCCTTGTAAGAATTTAGATCATCCATACTCTCCACCTCATTAGAAATAGTGAGGGCATAGGCCACATAGTCACACTCCTCTATGTACCTTCTTTGAGGTATAATTCTTCTCTTTTCTCTTTGAGCGGGCAAAACGATTTCCTTTTTTTTATGTCGAGCATCATCATCCGTTTCATCAATATTAGGAGGCTCCACCTCCTCTTGAGTTTCATCGGATGTACCTGCATTGTTAGTAAGAGTGTCCTCCACAATAGAAGTAACCAATGCATTCTCATCAAAAACTACATCCCTGGAAGTAATGATCTTTTCAGTCTTCTCACACCACACCCTGTATCCCTTTACACCTAAACCATAGCCCATGAAAATACATTTTCTAGCTCTAGGTTCAAGTTTTCCCTCACTCACGTGAATATAGGCAGGACAACCAAATACTCTAAGATTAGAATAATCAATCGGTTAATTATACCATACCTCCTGTGGGGTCTTGTAGTTCAATGCGTTGTGTAAAGAACGATTCACTAGGTAGCATGCCGTAGAAACGGCTTCGGCCTAAAACCTCTTGCTCAACTTATCTTGCTCAACTTAGCTTGTGCGATCATACTCCTAGCCCTTTCCAACAATGTCTTGTTCATCCTTTCGACTACACCATTTTGTTGAGGCCTTCCAACACATGTTCTACACTTTACCCTCCTTGGTGAAATATTGAAGAAACTTGTTATCAACAAACTCAAGACCATTGTCCGTTCTCAATGTCTTGATGCTCTTCCCGGTTTTCTTCTCAATCATGGTCTTCCAATCAACGAAGACATCTAATACATCATCTTTGTGCTTGATGAAATGGCCCCAAACCTTCCTTGAATAGTCATCAATAAAAGTAAGCAAGTAGTTGCACCCACCAAGTGAGGTCTTCTTAGAAGGCCCTCAAAGATTGGAATGAATATAATCAAGGATTCCCTTGGTGTTGTGGATAGTTGGCTTGAAACTCACTCTCTTATACTTCCCATACACACAATGTTCATAAAAGCCAAGATTCTCGAGTTTCTTTCCTCCGAACAAGCCTTGCTTACTCAACTCATGCATACCACTCTCACTCATATGATCTAACCTCAAGTGCCACAATTTGGTCTGTTCATCGGACATGATACTTGTGGAGAAATTCACGGAGCCGGAGATTGTAGAACCCTCTAGAGTATACAAACTCCTGTTCATTTTCCCCTTCATCACAATTAGTGACCCTCTTATGACCTTCAACACTCCACCTTGACAAGCAATCCTACAACCATTCTTGTCTAATGTACCCAATGAAATCAAGTTCTTCTTTAACCCGGGGACATGCCTAACATCGGACAAAGTTCTCACCATACCATCAAACATTTTTATTTGAATACTCCCAACACCGACAATCTTGCAAGTTGCATTATTTTCTATAGTGACATTACCTCCATCTACCTTTTCATAGGTAGTGATTAGTCCCTTGTTGGGTGTCATATGGAAAGAACGCCCGGAATCAAGAATCTATTCATTCTCACCCTTATACTCATGTGTGGCAACCAAAACGCCACCATCATCGCTATCATTCGCATAGCTAGCCTCGACTCTACTAGAGCCCTCCTTAGACCTCTCCTCATTATTGGAATGCTTCTTTTTCCATTTCCAACAATCTTTTTTGATGTGACCCTTGAGCTTGCAATAGTTGCAAGTTTTGTTCTTGTTTGAACTTCTAGACATTGACCTACTTTTATCTTTGCTATCACTACCATAAGTAGAACCCTTATCATTGGCTCTACCCCTTACATACAAGCCATCATTTGAGGTACTAGATGACTTACTTGACAATTGTGTATCTATCAAGTCCCTTTGGGTCAAGGCATTTTTAACATAATCACTACTCAAATTGTCTCTACCATAGAGCAACATCTCTCTAAAGTGCTTGTAAGAAGGTGGTAATGAACACAATAAGTAAATAGCCAAATCCTCATCATCAAGTTTAACATCAATATTTTGCAAGTCCATGACAATGGAATAAAATTCATCTAGATGGGGTTTAAGGAGTTTACCTTCCTCCAATCGGAGATCGAAGAGTCTACTCTTTAAGAGCAGCCGGTTGGTCACGCTCTTTGCCATATAAAGAGACTCCAACTTCTCCTATATCCCTTTATAGTTAGTCTCCTTCACAACTTCTCTCAAAACTTCATTTGAGAGACATAGTTGAATAGCCGATAGAGCCTTAGCATCCATTTCTTCCCATTTTGCATCACTTACTCCAATGAGTTTCTTGTCTTCACCTTCAAGAGCCTTATGCACCCCATTTTGTATCAAATTGCCTTCATCTTGACTTGCCACAAGCCAAAGTTTACACTCCTATCAAACTTCTCAATATCCAGCTTCATTGAAGACATGTTTCCACAAGTTTTGCACTCTTGAACACTCCCAAACACCAACAAAAGCCTTAAGCTCTGATACCAATTGATAAAACAAACATTGTAGGGTATAATGTTTTGATCTTTATCCCCTGAATACACCCAAGACCAATGGCAAGGGTGTTCAATGCAAATAAACAACACTTCAATAATAAGCAATGAGAAACAATAGGAAAGAAAGCAAAATCAAAGACACAAGATTTACGAGGTTCACCCCAATGTGGGCTACGTCCTCGGTGGTGGTTAGGTTGCTTGATTATGTGAAGAAACAATGGAGTTCTCAAGAACTCTTACAAAGAAGTATTACACTTGGAGAAGATAAAGAAGATGAGTTTGTGTTTAGCTATGGGTTTAATCAACATTGAAGTGAGTGTATGAGACTCCTATTTATAGTAGTAGCTGTATACCAATGATTGGGCAAAGGCCCACATTAAAACATTCCCGTAAAACTTATCGCGCAAGAAAAAATAGTGCATTCTGGACCCTCGCTCGACCGGTCGAGCGAAATGGCCTTGGTCGAGCGGTTTGTATTCTAGTCGAGCAGTAGATCAGAATGCTCACTGATCTGGTCGAGCCAAATGGCTCGGTTGAGCATGCCATAGTGTGGGTTGATCGGCTCATCAGAAAGTCTATAATGACTCCCACATCATCATACACACACATACACACATCCACACACCACCAACCTCATCATACACCATTGGTGCACTCAAAGTCACACGAAAACTCCAACATCCTAAATGCTTACTTACCGTATCCTTAATGCCTACTTTCAATATATTTAATGTCTACTTACATCATTCTTTATGTCTACTTATATAATTCTTAATGTCTACTTACATAATTCTTAATGCCTACTTACAATATTTTAAAAAATATATAATGGACCGGCCTAATTAGAGATGGTCTCTCACAAGGATTTTATGGCTGGTAAAAGTTTTGTTAGACTTAACCTAATGTATTAATTTCATTAAAAGAGTTAAGTGAATTACTTGAGGTGATTTAAGTGGTTTACTTCTCTTGTGAGAGACGGTCTCTCTGTGAGATGACATAAAATAAGAAACTCATATTCTTATAATACGTGTTAGATGAGATATTTAACTTATGTATAAGATGAATCTCTCGGTGAAACCATCTCATACAACAAATACAATTAGTAACATAGAAATAAAGGAATATAAAATTAGCACACACTAATTTAATGTGGACTAAGTCCATACAAAATTTCCTCAACTAATTAATATAATACTATTATTTTACTATTATTCTAAACTAATTTAGAAGCTCACGCAATGCACGAAATATAGTACAGAAACATATATAAATAAATTTTTCAAAGAATATCGCAAGAAAAATATTCTTTTGTTTAAGAAAAGTCGGTAAATATTACATGTTTTAATAAAATAATTATTTTAGATAACAATATAACTAACTTACTAAAATGGAGTATAATCTAATTTAGCTCAATTTTACTTAAAGATAATTTTGATGGTCTTCTAAAATTCAATTAAATGAAACAAAATAATTATTTATGAATAAATTGAGGTTATTTTGAGTCAATTCAAACTAAATTATTGGTTTAAATTTTTACCTAATTCAAACAACATTTAATAATTCAAATAAATATATTTCTTTAAATTATAATTTCTTACTTATATATTAAATTCTTTTTTTGAAATAATTAATCTCTTAAAGATTCTTATTTTGATTAATATAATGAAATCTTTTAAATATTTATCTTACTTAGTTTTAAATTTCTTTTAGAAAATAAATTTTCACACAATCAATTATAACCTTACAAAATTAATACTTTTGATTTTAATTTTCCCATGGAGGCCCTAATCATTGATCCTAGACATGATAAAATATCTTGGAAACAACAATGGGTGTTGGAGCAAAAAATTGTTGTTAATCACAATGGAGCTAGATCTCGTAACCAACTATACTTGATGATGGAGAGGATGGGGTTAAAGCGTTAGAATTTAAACTCAAACAATGCTATAATGGCTGAAAAAATGTGGTGCGAAAATTCAATTGTAAATGGCTAAGGTAGGTAAGGTAAGTCAATTTGTGGAGTAACATACAAAAAGAAAAGATAACGTTAGAAATGATATATATGAATAATACTTTTTTTTCATTCCACACGCAGTTTAATACACTAATGCAATTCTTAATATCTCTAATTAAATATAATAAAAATTTTATAAAAATTTAATATTAATATCATTTGCACTAAGACGAATCAAACAAGATCTCACTTGACTATGTTTTAATCTATAAATTAAAAATTAATCACGAATTAAGAGTAATAAATGAATAGTGTCAAGTGGGAGTATATCCTAATATTGCAACTAATATGGAACGGAAAAAGTATTAACTTTTATATATTGTTACTAATGTGTAAGAAAAAATATAATCAAGTGAGATCATCAAATTAGATACTCTCATAATATTAAATTTTTATAATCTTTAAACATAAATTTTTTAATATATAAATAATAAAAATAACAAACAATCCTTAAAAATAAAAAAAGTGACGAAATTGAATCGATAAATAAATTTAGATATTTGTATTAATTACCAGTTGTTTGGCATTATTTAATCAAAATTCACAATTAACCACACATTCACTTCTTTCTTGATATTTTTCTCTATCTCTCTCCCATCAACTAACACCCTTGAAATTTTGATTATGAAGATCATTGGAACAGCTTTATCTATTACTTGAACTCTCTTTCAGCATTACAAAGTCCTGAATTGAAACAGATTCTCTCAATCTATGGCTATATAATCCAAACTTGAAAACCTACAAAGCATCATCAACATTCTCAGGAATGTAGCCCAATAATGGATCGAGGACCTCAAGGATGTTGTCTTTGAAGCTGATGATTTGCTCGATGAGTTTATCTCTCTCGGTGAGAAGAAACAGCATGTGAAGACTAATGGTATCATATCCAAGAAGATTAAGCTCTTCCATTCCCGTTCAAATCTGATGAGTTTTCTATTTTGACATGACAAGTATTATACAGTTTCATTACGTATGGTAGCTGCAAATACCAGTATTTTCAAGATGTTTTCTATAACAAGGGTTAGCAAGGAACAAAGAGATGTATCTTTGATCGCCTAAAAGATGGACTACACACCAGAGCAAAGCTCCAATACAACAGTAGTTAGCAAAGTAGCAATTCTACATTAGATCACATAAGCAATTTGATAACAAATGAAAATATTCAGTATGATAGAAACCGTTCAATGGTGCACAAAGCCATTTAGACGTGAAGGATAAGCAAGAAAACAGTAGGCTCTTTATTAATTGATTCAATTGTTCTCGATAGTACAAAACGGAATCCCATATATACCTTGACCAAGGGTGGTAGAAAGATAACCAAGAGTGTTTTTAAGAGCTTGTTGATGATTTTCGGTAGGTTTTGATGTGTTTTGGCTCAGTGTTTGGACAAAATAAGAGATCGGGGCGTGTATGGGTGAGGAAATTTAGTTTACCTACTAGGCATCGATAAGAAGGGAATAATCAAGTTTAAACTAAACAAAATCTTAAAATAAAAGTTCATGGGTTAGTTCAAAGAACCATTAGCGTGAGGGTTGTTTAAGACCATAGAGAGACTTCTTGAATTTACAAATCATATTAGAAGGCTCTTTTAAACCATTAGGAATTACATATAAACATCTTCATAAAGGTTACCATGTAGGAAGGCATTATTAGGTCAAGTTGATGAATGAACCAATCCTTAGAGGCAAAAAGAGCTATTATACAACAGACAGTGGTCATGCGAACAACAGGAGAAAAAGTCTCCAAAAAATCAACACTATACTCCTGAGTATAACCTTTGCCCGCTAATCGAGCCTTATACCGTTTGAAAGAACCATCTGACTTTAATTTTACTTTATATACCCATTTGCAACCAATAATTTTCTTTCCAACAGGTAGAGGAACAATATCCCATGTGTGATTTATTTGTAAAGCTTGAAGCTCAAGATTCATAGCTTTAACCCAAAGAGGAACCAAACGAGCTTGTTTTCGTAAGAAGAAGGTTCTTTTCATTGAGTCTTGGAAACCGACATGTTCTGTTGTGATGATGGTAAAGAATCAAAGTGAACAATGTTGCACCAATGTGCAGTAGAACATATGAAATGATTAAGGTGAGTAGGTGGCTTGTGGTGTCTTGTGGACTTTGGTGTGTTAAGAAGCAAGGGAGTTAAAGATCATATATCAACTAAGGGTATTGCTGGTGGAGATGTAGAAAGCATAGGAGAAGGTATAAAGTCAGATGTAAGATTAGAAACATCTACGGTGATGTCAAAGGAAGGGGTAGGAGCATTTGTAGAATTAGAAGAAGGTCCAACCAGCTTATTCGGAGTGAAAGTAGTGTAGGTACCATAGGATGGTATAGGAGTAAAAGTGGGAAGGTAAAATTTAGAAAAAGGAGAGCTAGGTGGTGTGTGGTATTGAAAAGGGAAATGAGGTTCTTGAAAAGTAACATCCCTAGAAATTGTAATTTTGTTGGTTGTCGGATTGTAGGTTTTGTAGGCTTTTCGACCAAGGACATAACCTATAAAAATGCAAGGATGTGCTCTAGCATGTAGTTTGGATCTTTCTTGCTTTTTAGTAGACACAAAACACAAGCAACCAAAGGATTAAAATTGAGAATTATTAGTTTTTTGACCAAGTATTTTTCACAAGGAGACATATTGTGAATGCAAGACAAAGGAATGCGATTGATGATGTAAGCAGTAGTTTAGTACATTCACCCTAAAAACGAGAAGGAAGATTTGACTGCAAAATTATTGCTCTTGTAATTTCCAAAAGGTGTCGATGTTTGCGTTTAACAACCCAGTTTTATTGGGGGTGTCGGTGCAAGATTTATAATGAAAAATTTCTTTCTGAAAGTAGTTTTGGAATGCCTCACCCTCACAAAGTTCACGTTCATTATCACTTTGAATGGTTTGAACAGAACAATGAAATTGTGTTTCAACATACACATAAAATTTTTTGAGGAAAGAGATAGATTGATTTTTAGTTTTCATGAGATAGATTCATGTTGCTCGAGTGCAATTGTCTATAATAGTCGAGAAAAATCTATAGCCATCATGAGTAACATATTTATAAGGTCCCCATACATCTACGTGTATCAATTGAAAACATGTGGTTGTCTTGATTAAACTAGAAGGAAAGGGTTTTCTAGTTTGTCTTGCAGCAGGACAAATGTTACATATAGTAGTGTCTTGTACTTTATTTACATCAAGATCAGGAAACGCAAATTTTATTTGTGAAAAAGGTAAATGACCAAGTCTAAGATGCCAATCTTAACCGATGTACATTTTTATATTCTGTTTTGAAGGCTGTGTAGCAACACAAGTTGAGTTGTGTTGAGAATGTGGTGATATGAGAGATGAAATATCAGCATAATAGAGTCCATTTGACAATCTAACAAGAATTGTTGTCATTGAAAGGTCCTTAAGTAAGCACTCACCATCAGTAAAATTACACTACTACATATACCAGTGCACAATTTATGAACATATATTTGGTTAAATTCGAAAGCTGGAACATATAGAACATTTTTGAGAATGATTCCATCCATCAAAGAAACATCACCATAAAGATCAGGCATGACCTTTTTACCATCAGGAATGGTAATATTGTGCTTAGCACTCATGATTTTATGAGTGAAAAGAAAAGAATCTAAGCAGTTGCACATGTGGTCTGTTGAACCACTTTTAACTATCGATTTTGTGGTAACACTTTTGGAGAGAAATAAAAATTTACCTGCAAGATTAGCTGAGATGGACGAATGATAAAGTTCTATGGATCCAAAATCAGAGGTGTGTTCCTTATGTTTATTTAGATATAGTTCAGAAGATTATGAAGTTGTGTAGTGGTGATACCAAGATCTTCTTTATCTGATTTAGGCTCATCATCTTGCACACAGCCAAAAAAAATTTTTATGCTTGATAACAGGAGGATAACCATGCAGCTTAAAGCATCTTTCAATACTATGACCAGCAATTTTACAATGTTCATAAAAGTACATAGAATTTCTTTTGTAATCAGTACTTGAAGATGATTTTGTGTAGGAGCCATAGGATTTCTGCTTATAGTGTTTGTTTTGAGGTTGATGTTAGTCATAGAATGTTCTTTTATTAGCACCAAAAGCCATGGAATCAGTATTAGAAACGTTCATTTTATAGAGCTCTTTAGGTTTTTATTCTTGTTGTAACATCATGTATGCAGTACACACATTTGGTAACTCAGGTAACATCAGTATATTAGTCTTAATTGGACTATATTGTTCATCGACTCTCATCAGAAAACTCATCAACCGTTGATCTTGCTGGAGTTTCAACACTTTTGTAGTCAAGCTACAAGAACATCCACAACATTCACAAACTAGTATAGGATTGAGATTGTTAATTTCATCCCAAATAGACTTCACTTTTGTGAAGTATTCTGCTATACTCATATTATTTTCCTGTGATAGTTTGGAAAGTTCTTCATGCAGGAAATAAACTTGAGTAGAAGTAGAAGTACCAAATCTTTCTTCAACATCACTCCAAATCTCATGTGCAAATGAGTAATATATCACACTTTTGGCCACTACACGATCTACAAAGCACATTTTATTCTTGGCAATAAGACCTATCATCATAGAGCGTTTCCAATCTCCAAAACCAACTCCATCAAAAACAATATTGAGATGCTTTAAATTAGGATGATCGGAAGGATGAATGTAATATACTAAGGTTGAATTTTGTGTGGAATTAGTGTGAATATCTGATTCATACATGATTAAAAAATAAAAAGAAGAAAAGTTGAGAAAAAAATGGAACAAAGAACGAAAGAAAAAAAATATATAGAAGCACTAGCGGAAGAAATGTAGAAAAGAAACAGATCAGTGTGAGCAAAAACACTGCTCTGATACCATGATTAACGAGGAAGATTTGCAGTATAATGGAAACCATTTAATGGTGCACAAATCCATTTAGACGTGAAGGATAAGCAAGAAATAGTAGGCTTTTTAATAATTGCTTCAATTGTTCTTGATAGTACAAAAAGGAATCCTATATATACTAAGGAAGAGTAGCTATATTACTAGAAAAGTAAATGAGATGTACAGCCCCTTTGATGTAGCATAGAATCAAGAATCAATAACAAATTGGAAGCATCAATAACAAACAAATAACCTTGGTTAAAGCATCAATCATCTTGGGTAATACACAAGGGTTAATACCTTTATCACAACTTGAAGGCTTCCTTAGTGTTATCTGTGCATTCATAATGATCCGTGCACTTACACTGATTCATGCATTCTCAATCAAGGGTTTAGATTAGATTTAATCTAGGGTTCTGCTTAGTTATTAAATGTAGTAAACTTGTTATAACTAACTGAATGTTATTATAACAAACTATATTCTGTTGATGTATAATGTAGTACTCTTGTATTTATTCTTTCCTTGTAATCAAGAATTCAGTATTAAGGAAATAATTCTTCATTCACTTCAAATTTCTAATAGAATCCTTTTGGTGTCGCTTACAAGATTTCTAAAGAGATCAAGTAGATAAGAAGAAATTGGACAGTTTTGCTTACAACAAGCAGTTTATGATGGAGTTTAGTCATTGCCTATTAAGAAGAGAAAACCGACACATGTTCTTATGTGGATATTGTTGATATCGTTGGAAGAGAAGGCAATTTGGAGCATATTATTGGTAAGTAGCTTGATTCTAATGTTCAAAGTAGCGATGTTTCTTTTCTTCTTATTGTGGGTATGGGGGCTAGGCAAAACTACTCTTGCATAACTTGTATATAATGACAAAAGGGTTCAAAGTTAATCTTCTATTGGGTTGTGTCATTGTGTCTCTAATCAAAATCAGAAACAACTAGACATTTATGGGATTCTTTGAAAGGTTTTGGCTTTAATTACTTGTCAGAGTCACGTTGGATCCTCCAAACAGATCGTGCATAGTCAACTTGAAAATTATTTATTACATGAGAACTACTTGCTTGTTTTAGATGATGTAAGGACTGAAAATTGTAATCAATGGAATGATCTAGTAAGATTGTTGAAAGTGGGCAAAGGGGAAGCTGGATTGTGGTGACTACATGATTAGAAGAGACTGCAAAATTCATCAGATATGGTTTAATATACAAGCTCCAAGGCTTGGGAAAGAGCGAGTCAAAGAACTTATTTGAGAAGGTAGCATTTGATTTTGAGTGTTTAAACCTTCATGACGACTTGGTTGAAATTGGACAAAAGATTGTTGAAGCATGTGCTGGAGTCCCTTTAGCCTTAAGAGTGGCCGAAAGTCTTGTATTTGGTCAAGATAAGAAGAAGTCTTGGGCAACCACCACCTCGAGAAAATTGCAAAGTGGTGATGTAACACCCCGTTAATATTGACACTTAAAAGTACTCCCTCATATTCTTCTAATTAGTCTCATTTGACTTTATACCAATTTTTAGATGGGTCAAATGGTGACCACCTAGATTGGAGAGAGAAAGTGAATTAGAAAATTACGAGTTATAAGAAGGTTAAACCTTGAAGAATCCAATTTGTATCAATGCAAACGTCTGCTCAGGGATGGACATTTCACTGCCGCCATCAAAGTGTTGTCTTCTTCTGGGGTGGCACCTTTTTCCTCGGACATCTTTAAGCTATTGCTGATGGCTTGCTTTATACTATCACTAAGGTAGTCAATTTGTTTCTTGATGAGAAGTGCCCTAACGTGCTCGGAAGCTACATAGCTAGTGCCCCTCTTACCCCAACCTAATCGACTTTTTATTGGTGACTCTGTTCTCTGGTCTTGCCTTTTGTCCTCTAGGCCCTTTGCTTTTGCCCTTATTTTGCACACCCTGGTTATGAAAATTTATCAGTATTGTAAGCTAAACCTCCAGGTTTGGTATCTTGACAATGACACTAATGTTGGGGACCTCATGGTTGCCAAGGCTTTACACATTATTAAGGAGGATGGACCATCTCGTGATTTGTTTCTCAATGTGGACAAGACTGAACTTTTTTGGCCTAAGGAGGATCCGAGAAGTACAGAGCCAGGAGTCTCTCCATCAAACATATCCCGCCCTTGTGCGGGGGTGAAATCGCTTGGCGAGCCTGTGAGTACGGATCAGAGTTTCTGTCGTAGTTTTTCCTTGAAGAGGCTTTCTAAAACCACACATGAAAGCTGTTAGCAAACTTCATGATCCACAATGCGAGCTTCTTCTCTTTCGCAATTGTGCTGGAGTTGGAAGCAAGGTTGTTAAAATTGCGATCCGTACTGTAAAATCGCTCAATTTTAACATTCCAATTACACCTATCGAGTTGAATCGGGGTCAAAATCGGTCCTGGGTAAAATCGTTGGCAAAATCGTTAGAATCGGTTAAAATCGGTGAAGTCGTAGAATCAAAAAATCATACCGATTTTACAAAATGGGCATTTCAAGCGACAATTCTTAAATATTATAGGCCATGTGACAATTCTCAACCTATTTGATACTTTTAAATTAGAAGAAAGATCTTTTCGCATTTTCTTTTCACCTTTATTTGTCATTTTTTTCAATTATTCTCATCATTTTTCTTCTTTTTCATATCTACTCAAACTTCTAAGTCATTCTTCCCTAGCCCTACTTGTAAATGATTTTTGTAATGCACTCAAATCTAAAGTACTTGAAAAAAAAGTTTTAGTGGTTAAAATTAATGTGTGCATTCTATTTGTCTAGGTTTATGTAGGCTGACTAGATTAAAGTCTGAAGATTGATAGGAGATCGAGCACTCTCTAAAGGGGGGCGAACAGAGAGTATGCCCGTTTAAAATTTTTCTCTGAAAGGTAATCTCAAGAGCTTGGGAGACCTTTCAAAACAGTTTTCTGAAACTAAATCCTATTATAAATGAAAGAGTTAGATGAACTAAGTTTATAACACTATATGAATACTAGATCTGAATACAAGTAGAAAGCAAATTTGGGAGAAGTGTTGCAAATCTTAATCCTTGACCTCAACATAGTCTTACAAACTAAGAAAACTTCATCCTATAATCTCGCCAATTAGATCAATCTGGACCAGTCTTCAAAACCTTGAGATGCAAACAAAACTAACGCTCTACTTAAGACTTGTTCAAACACGTTTTTGATACTATTTTTGGCTATTTCAATTCTTTAATGTGCTGCCACTTTAATACACATACAAGATATTTAAAATTCAACAATTCAAATAATGTTAACGTGGAAGTATAATCCATATTAAGTTCCTACATTTTAGCTTAATTTTAATTCCTTTTCCTATTTTTAGGTAAGGTTAAAAATATCTCCACACTTATAGAAAACCAATAATTAGTAAAACTTGTTTGCCAAGAAAATTGGTTATTCAAATATTCAAATAATAAAACGTGTAATAGCACTTAAACACACATTTATATTCAATTCAAATATAATCTTATCTTAACAAAGACAAATAACTTAAATCATTTTAATTCAAACTTAATTCAACGTATTTTGGACTTAAATTATTTATCAATTAACCATATTATATCTAATATGATTTTGGACCTACTTAAACAACTAAATATAATTATTTAATTTATTTGTTTAATTTAATATGTGTTTTGAATTATCATCACTAAAGTCATTTTCCACGGGCTAGCTTTTTTATCCAAAAGAGTGTGGGTGCTCAGCTTGTTGCTTGACTCCCCACCAACTTCTTGTTAAGTTTCTTGAAAGAAATGAAATATTGTTATAATAATAATAATAATAATAAAAATAATAATAGCTGACACGGCTATTACTGCTCCTACTGGTGGTGTTGATGACTCTGCTCTTGATAGGGTTGCTCATGCCTCTGAACATATACTAGGGATGCAGCCTACCCTAGCTATATCTGATGATCCGCCATATTGTGAGGAGGGCTTCGTTATGGTGCGTGGAAGGTCTCGATTTAGGTAATCAAATAGGAGAGGGTAGCAAATGTGCTGCTGCAGCTCTCCTAAGTGCTAGAAATGGTTTTGAAGTATTAGCAATACAAGATACTCATCCAATTCAAGCGCTGGGAGCTATATCCCATCCTACCAATGAATAGTGTTCTATGTTAGAATGTGAGAGGGTTAAACATGGCTAAGAAAAAACTCGAAGTGGCTAGAGTCATATCTTAAAATAATATTAGCTTGTTTGCCCTACTTGAAACAAAGGTTAAGTGCCAAGGCCTTGGTCAGCTTTACCAAAGAATTTATCCTAGTTGGTGTTCTTCAAAGAACTTGCATCATCACAAGAATGGTAGAATTTTTATTGGCTGGAAACATAAGGACTGGAAGGTTACGATTCATTCTAGCAGTAGTCAATTCATTCACATTTTGGTCACTCCTTCCCTTGGTGATCCTTTTTCGTGTATATTTGTATACGGGGCTACTGATAAGAATGAACGTCTCCATCTCTTCAGACACCTTGAGAAGGCTCACCTCGTGGATGTTGAATGTGAGAAGGCTCAGGCCCTTAAATCGGCAAAAGATGACTATAGATCCTTTCTCTAGCAAAAAGCCAAAATCGATTGGCTACATCATAGGGATGATCATACTGTGTTTTTCTTCAATAACATCAAACATAAAAGAATAACCAATAGAATCAACCTCATTTTTGTGGATGGGAAAGCTGTGAGTAACCCTATACTAATTCAGGATGCTTTTTTATCCTTTTACTCTAACCTTCTTTGCTCGACTATGGAGAATAGGAAGAGAGTTAACATGCAGGTAATTAATGCTGGCCCTATTCTATCTTCTGAGAAGAGAGACTTGCTGGACCTCTCTTTTACTTCCGAGGAGAACAAGGAGGCCCTGTCGAGTATTGATGATAATAAGGCTCCTGGTTTGGATGGCTTTAACAGCAAGTTCTATAAGTCTGCTTGGCCCGTGATCAGGGATGATATTGTTGAGGCTATTCAATCTTTCTTTAGAAGTGGTAAACTCTTGAGATCCTGGAATGTAACTCCTATCACGCTAATCCCCAAGATCCGTTTCCCTTCTACGCCTAGAGATTTCAGACCTATCTCTTGTTGTCAAGCTCTTTACAAATGCACATCGAAGCTCCTCTGTTCTAGATTGAAACTGGAGTTGAATGATATTATCTGTCAGACCCAACGGGCCTTTGTTGCAGGGAGGAATAAATCTCATAATATCCTTTTTTGTTAGGACCTGGTGCGTCAAGGAAGAACTGTTCGCCTAGTTGTCTTATCAAGGTGGACCTAAGGAAAGCTTATGACTCAATGGACTAGGAGTTTCATCAGGACAGGCTGCTTGCTCTTAACTTCCTTACCCATTTTGTTAAAATTGCTATGATCTGTATTACATCCACACAGTACTCACTCTAGTGAATGGTAGTCCATCTGACATCTTTCATCCTAAGAGGGGGCTACGACAAGGTGATCCTCTTTCTCCTTTACTATTTGTGATAGGGATGTAATATCTCTTGCGCCTCCTTATTCGACTGGGTAAGGAAGCCTCATTCAAGTTTCATCCAAGATGTAGGAAGTTGAAACTCAACCATTTATGCTTCGCGGATGACTTGATGTTGTTTTATAAAGGTGATTTATGCTCTATGAAGCTTTTGTGCCAGAGTCTTGATGTCTTTGCTCAATCTTCTGGCATCCAGCTAATCTTAATAAATCTGTTGTGTACATTGCTGGTTGCCACAGCCTGTGAAAAAGGTTTTTGCTTCTGATGTGTGCTTACCGCTTAGAAAACTTCATTTCAGATACTTGTAGACTGTGATATGCTTGTAGATAAAATGACGGCCAGGATTAAACTGTGGTACTCTAAGAACTTGTCTTATGCAGGCAGACTTCAACTGGTCCTCCTCCATTCTTATGAGTTTATCTTCTTATTGGTGCCAACTTTTCATCCTTCCTAAAGCTGTTATCAACAAGGTAAATTCTATTTGTAGATCGTTCCTTTGGTTTGCTGATCATAGTAACCCAAATCCTGGTAACATAAATTGGAATCAACTTTGCAAACCCAAAAAGGAAGTACGGCTTGGCCCTAGACACTTGGAAACTTGGAATATCGTTGCAGTGGGGAAACTGGCGTGGCATGTTAGCTCTCTTTAAGAGTCGCTCTGGGTCGGATGGGTTCATGGGGTTTACACCAAAGGGGCATCTTGGAGACTGTACAACCCACCAATCACCTCTAGTTAGTCTTTCAAGAAAATATGCAAAGTGAAAGACAAACTATACCCTTAGGTCCATAATCCTATTTATCGCATTGGGGATGTTTATAAATATCTGCTTGGTTCAGGGCCAGCTGTGCAATGGGATGTTTTTGTTTGGAATAGGCTCTCTATTCCTAAGGCTCGATTCATTGCTTGGTTGGCTTTCTCCAGGAAGCTTAAAACCAGGGATAGGCTCGTTCAGATGGGAGTCCTTACTGAGGATATGTGCCCTATTTGTGGTCTGTATCCTGAGTCTGTGGAGCACCTGTTCTTTGATTGCTGTTTTAGTATGCAATGCCTTCTTAAGTAGCAAACTTGGCTTGGCTTTCAATTCCGCACCTCCTCATTACATGCGCTGGCTACTAAGCGATGGAGAATTGAAAAGATTCGATGGAAAATATTGTTCACTAGCTTATGCAGTCTTTCTTATCATGTGTGGAAGGCACGGAATGATGCTGTTTGGAAATTTTGTGTTAGTTCTGTAGATTCTATTATTCAAAACTCATAACCAACTTATCATATACCGTAGTTATTGTCAAATTAAACTCGAAACAGCTAATGATTGGCAATACACCAAGTACAAGAAATTAAAAAATTGTAAACCACATAATAAACAATCAAGAAAACAATAGGCTATAAGTATGAGATATTTAAAAAATTAAATACATATATTAAACAACAAGAACACCGAACTAGAACTAAAATTGCATTGATAAATATCGAAAATGAGAACCGCAACTACACTGATTTCCGAAAAACAGCAATTTACTCAAACAATAAGAACCTTAACTACACCAATTTCCAAGAATCGCAACTACATACAATATATTAAACAATAAGAATTCATATCAAGAGATAAAAGACAGAAATTTACTTACCACACATTTTATAAGTAAAGATGGAAGAAGCAGTGACGGGATGATGTGTTGGGTTCTTGAGATGGCTCGTTGAGCGGCATTGATTTCTGGGCTCAATTATGTTGTGTTCATTTCTGGTTTCTTGAGATGGAAGAAATTGCTGGGTTCTTGATTTCTGGGTTCTAAACTACACCAATTTCCGAGAATCGCAACTGCTTACCAATTGCTATGTTGATTGAAAGGGGAAGAATGAAGGAGAAAGGATAATGAAAGAGTAACCGTCGACAAATACTGTTTGAAAATGAGGAAAGGAATGCGGTTTAACTTTTGCCTATTGAAATTTACAGGAAGATGGATAATGAAATTTATAGGAAGATGGATGATGAAGGAGTGCGCTAAATGGGCTGGGATTTTCGATTGATTATTTCATCTAAATTTTTCTTTTGCCTCTTTTTTAAAATTGCTAGATTTAACTTTTCTTTTAAAATTTTAATTTTTCATTTCCCTCTTCTTTAAAATTGCTAGAGTGAACTTTTAAGAAATTTTAGCTTCTTTCCCTTTTATAAAATTTCTAAGTTGAATAAATTCTTGAAATTATTACATTTCAAAAAAATTTTTGAAATTATTAATGAAGAAAATTTGAGAGTAAGAAGGTTTGAAAAGTCATTGTCAAATTCTCAATTTTAAATACTTAAAAACAATAGTGAAATAACTGTATCAAATCCAAATTTGAAAATTTTTAATTTGCCAAACAATAAATTTGAGTCAATATCGAATTTTCAAATGAAATCACTGTTTCCAAACATGGTATTTTATTTTTTTCCACTTCTTCAATTAATTGGTGTAAATTTTGAAAAACTAATTAGTTAGTTTGGATATAAAATTTTAAAAAAGTAGTTAAAGAAACTAAAAATTCAAAACTAGTTGTGTAACAGGAGCGGCAATCTCGATACATAATTAACATTTAATAATAATGTTTAATATAAGAATATTGCGGAAGTCTCGAAATGCCGAACTGCTAAAAACTTTAAATCATAAAAACTGAAACCGTTTTGCTTACCCACATATCAAGGTGGTTCCCTAGAGTATAAAGTCTGCATCTGTTTTCCGCAATTGATATGTGCTTGTTACTTTTTAGCCTCTAGATTGTAAACTAATTGCTAGCAGGCTTCATCATTTCATGGTGAAGGGACTAGCAATCCTAGTTGTTATGAGTCTCATGACTCATCTTTTCAACAAATATTTTTATGCTAATGTTTTATGTTGGACCCAATATTGTGAAGCTTATTATTACAATCCTATAATGCTGTCAAGTGTATTTCTCCATAGATCTTCTCTAGTTAACACCAATGATTCTCAGGTTGACATGCCTTATGATGATCATCTACGAGAAATGAAGTTGGACCTTCTGCAGAAGCATTGTTTACCGAAGCTCAAGGATCCGTATTTTAGCTTTTCAGGTGGCTCTTTCATTATGAAGTATGTACATTTCCATGCTATCTCCTATTTACAGTTTATTTGTGATTGTAAAATCATATATTCAAGAAACTAAATGTTGAAAAGCTAAGAAATGGTATGAGGTGGTTAAGATAAAAGATTTGATCTAATCAATGCATTTTTTACAGCCTGCAATTTTAACACCATTATAAAGCTTATTGCCTCGTTGGAAATTGAATTAGAATGAAAAAAACTAGAAATTGTTTGGTCGATGTTTATTCAATTACTAACGTGGTATGAAATGTCATATATCTGGTTGTGATTCTGTGATTAAAATTTTATTTTTAAAATATGGATATAGTTCAAAATTCAAAGAATGTGCTGTCGAAATTTCTGTAAATTTATAATTAAACTTAGTTGGTGCTTTAGAAGGTTTTTTTTGGGTTTTGTGGATTGTTTGTTTTGTAGGCTTATTTGGTTTGTTTTTGTTGTGGTTTTTAAATGTCATCGAGTGGTTGGTGTTTTGTCACTCATAGGGGTTTCTCTTATAGTTAATTATCTTTTGGATTCGATCTTTAATTTCACACATGATACAGGTTTAAAAGGGGAGAATGAAAACAAATCATATAAGTGATGATGAAGCTGCATGCAAGGAAGAAGCACACATAGATCACAATGAGAAAGAACAATAAGAGATTTAGTTTCAAACTATATTTTATATTTTAGTTGTATAATCAAGTTCTTATGAATATATAGATATATTTTGTATATTTTAGTTGTATAATCAAGTTCTTACGAACATACTACCTCCTATTCAGCTGAATTGTCCCATTTTTTTTTTGGCACTATTCACTTATCACTCTTAATTTGTATTTTACTCTTAATCTATAAGTTAAAACATAGTCATATGGGATCTTGTGTGATTCGTCTCAATACAAGGATTATTAATATCAACTTTTTATAATTTTTAATTAAGCATAATTTGAGATATTAAAAGTTAAAATATTGCCTCGGCAAGTGTGAAAAGTCAAATGGGACAGTTCAGCTGAATAGGAGGGAGTATATAGATATACACATTATACAATGTATGTATGAATGATGTAGATTAAGTTTATACAGTTAGTGACATGATTTTGATTTATTTTGGCATTATTATTATTATTGTTATTATTATTATTAAAGTGATACATAATCATAAAGTGTTACTTTAGCTTAATTGATTAAATGAAAAAGTGTTACCTAATATGGAAAAAAATGTTAACTAATTCTTAATGAAGTGTTACATAAAGTAGTCCAAAGTGATACATTATTGAAAAGTGTTACAATAGCTTAATTGATGAGATGAAAAAGTATACCTAATTATTAAAAAGTTTTACATAAGAAATAATAAGTAACACTATGAAAATGATACAAATGCAAAAAAATTGTTACCTAAACTTATTTAAAAAAACACTTGTAAAAGTGTTACCATAGGCACGTAGAAGTGTTACCTAAGAGAATACGTAACATCGCCAGATGTAGCACCCAAAAAAGTGTTACCTTAGGTCTATAGTAACACTTTAAGAACTTTAGGTTGCACTTTTTGGGTGTTACCTAAAACCAATTATGTAGCAATGATGTTTTACCCATGTGGCAAAGATTATGATTTGTTTCGCTATGTTGCAAATAAAGTATGTTTTACTATGTTGCAAATAAAATATGTTTATCATATGGGAAAAGTTGATATTTATGACTTTTCAAATGATGCAAGAGGTAGATCAATGGGTGAGTGATGACTTTAAAAAATATGGTCAAACTTTTGCTCTAAGATCCTCCACAAAACTCTGGCTTAATGATGCAAGAGGTAGATCAATAGGTGAGTGATGACACACTCATCCAGACAAAATATTGATTCTTATTATTGCCCTCAATTGTTATTCTTGTTCTATCCTTAACTTTTTGCTTCTTTCTATGCTAAGTTTGCAGATCGTAGCTTCAATCTCGGTCAAATATCTCAAAAGAATGACAGCTCTTGTGAATCCGAATGAAAACATAAAATAAGCATATATTCAACAAAAAGGAAAATTTTAAAGTACAAAATATAGAGCATTTAATCAAAAGAACCTAGTTAAAAAATTCATCATCGCTTTTCTCGGCAGCTGCACAAAAACTAGGTGTGAATTTTATTATAACAGAAACCACATGATTAACGTGTAGCAAAAGGGTCTTACCCACTAAAGTGTTGATGATTTATGACTTTACCAAATTCAATTATTTATGAAAGGAAACAATATGGTGAGAATGAATATTCAAAATTTACGATTAAATAAAACAACAATAAGAATTATAACGACAATTAAGGTAAAAGGATTACCAAAATATTGGTTGAACTGCCTTAAACCTCGCCTAGCCGCAAAAAAGTAGGTTGGAGAACCATTAATCATCAAGACATAGCTAGTGGATGTGATATAGGTCATGATGGTTTTGATGAACTTGTGGGGAAAGTTAAGAGCCGCCATCATCTCCTTGATAAAATGCCAGCATCGTATCATATGCTTTACATAAATCAATCTTCATAAGACAACTCGGGGCATAATTTTCCTAGTATAATGCTTAACAAGGTCCTGACAAAGCAAGATGTTATGCATAATACTTCTACTTGCCACAAAAGCTCCTTGAGCTTGATCAATCAGAAAATCCAGCACAAGCTTAAGCTTAGAACAAATGAGCTTAGAAATACAATTATAAAGCACATGACAGCAAGAGATTGGTCGAAAATCACCTGGATGTAATGGATTAGGCACTTTAGGAATCAAGGTAATAGTCGTATTATTCCAACTCTTGAGCATTTTGCCATTCTCAAAGAATTGACTAATCGCCTTAATGATATCATCTCCCAAAATCCCTCAAGAAGCCTTATAAAAGCCACTATTATAACCATCTAAATCTGGGATACTCCACAAAGAGGTTGAACTTCAGCTAAACGTACTAGGGAGCCTATCCGCTCATCAAGATTAGCAACACAGTTTAAATAACCTAGAATAATCCAAGGTGGAGTGATTTTTTGACTCATAACCTGAAGATCATAGAACAGGTGTTGACGCTCGTGTTTGTCACTAGAACCATACAAAAAGGTACAAGCAAAATCAGCCCATTGATTTGATAGTTAATGGTTGATGTTGGTTTGATTGTGAATCTAAGAAGTGGGTTACTCTATTTATTGTGTTAAGGTCACATAGATCGCCCTCTAAACACCAACGAGAGTTGGGTTTCTAGGAGATCCGACCTCTCTTAATGATCGAAGTTGAGGGTAAGGGATCAACGAGAGTTGAACCTTACACTCACCCCATAGATTGGGAGTTTGACCCTTCACCTACGAGAGTAGGGAAGGATTGACGGGTTGTTGGATATTTGTTGCCCGTGGTTCGTATCTCGCTCACGAGAGTGAGGGGAATGAGATTGTCGAAGGCGATCCCAAGCCCGATCCAGGATCGGATTGCTCTTCGTATTTGAATCCACACCTTTACAATTAACCCAAAGTAGATCCTTAACATGTCATATAAAGTTCATTGGATGTAAGTCAGCCCCTACCCCGGTGTTTTCTTTCTTTATTGTTTTTGCTAATTACAATCACAGTTTAAACCATCATCTACCCTAATCTTATGTTATCCCAATACCTAAGAGGCCTTAGTATTCCACTCCTTGTGTTTGACCCGTATGTGATACAACACCGTGCACTTGCGGTAACTCACTATTTGAGATAAATTTGTGTGAACACCACACTTATTAAGTATGGTTGAATTGATTATTTTTTATTTAATTGTTATTTAGCCACACTTATACGTGTGGCTGAATTGTTTACATATAATATACACATTATTTAATGGACCTTTTAGCCTTGCTTATAAGTGAGACTATTATTCATACACTTAATAAGCGTGCCTAAATAAAAAAAGTGTGCCTAATTACAAAATAGTCGGTCACACTTAAATAAGCATGGCTAAATAAGTGTAGGTACATGCAACTTTTTTTTAGTGGGAGGCTATATATAGTTCCTAAATTAGATTTAGAGTCATGAAAGGAGAGGCTAATACCAAAGGAAAGGGGTTTGGGTAATCTAGAGGTTCTTCATGTATTATATGAGTGAACACCATTAATGGGGTAAGCTTAAACTTGATAGTGTGCGGTCAAGCATTATAAGTGACATTTCAAAAACATTATCTCATTTAAAGGAGAGGTGTCCAAGATACCATTTATGTTGTATGTGTGTGAGCTTTTTTCATCAAAGCTTCAAGCTTTTCATTGCTTCTTGTATGTACTATGTTTTCCACCTTTCTTCTACACCTCCTATTACCTTTGAGGGTCCAAGCCTTCCCTTTTAATTGGTATCAGTGCTGGAGAATTTCCTAGGGGTATTGAGTAAGGGAAAGCTTAGAGTTTGGTAAATAAGTGATGGTAGAAGTAGATATGTTTTTAGAGGGCTTTTTGAAGCCATTGGGGTTTGTTAAAACCTTTGCAGAGAGAAAAATAGTATGTATGCAAGAGATGAAGAGTTTCTTAATGAATTTATCAAGAGAGAAAGAGATCTTGTTAACAATGGGGAAAAAGCAAAGACTTTTGATAGAATCTTTGTTGTGGAGAGTTAAAAAACTTGAAGAAGCTACTAGGTTTAGTAGCAATGGTGATGAGATACCATCTATGAAGAGTGGTACACTTGTTGATGAGAATCCATTTAACAGAAATGGTAAAATCATTAAGGAAAATTCATCAAAGAAGGACATTAAAGAGAACATCGGAGTTAAGAAGGCAAGAACCAAATAAGAGGATAAAGTTTGCTATCGTTGCTACAACAAAGGCCACCTCCAATACACTTGCAACAAGTTGAAACGAAACCTTAAAAACTTGAAACTTTTGAAGGAGATGAAGAAGCATCATGAAGGTTGGTGATATTGACAAACTTAAAGGGAAGTAGAAAAGTTCTATTTGAGAAGGTGAGACATGCAACAACTTTGAAGAAAGGAGTTAAAGAAGAGTAAGCTCCCATACTTAGATGATAAGAGTCAAGGGTTAAAGGCCAAATATGATGATGTTCATAATGGTCGGTGATGATGGTATTTGATTCCAAACACTCATATCATGTTTGTAGAGACAAAAGCTTATTTATAAGAGCGATAACTTGTGAGCATGATAGAGTGACCATGCCTAGTGGTGAGACAAAAGTTGGATTTGTCTCATTAAAGCAAGAAGCATTATTCATAAAAAGTCAACTTAAGTGCAAATGGAGGTCAAGTCACTTGAGTTTTGGTGGATATATTGATATGACACAAAAATTGGATTTGTTAGCTTTGAATTGATTATTCACACATCGAATTCGAAGCTGTAACGACAAAATTATGACATTTCCAAAATGGCTACATGAACGTTGAAGACAGTAACTAGGTAGAATGGTTGATCGTTCCATATGGAACGACCACACGTTCCCTAGCATCCAGCGTGCCAAAGAACAGCAAGCAAAACGGCAAAATGCGACAGCAGGGATTCAATCCTGTGCTGTGAAGCGCACAGCAAGAAGGACCAAACCAACTGATCTCTTTGATATACGTGGTACTCTTACCTGCAGGCTTTCTATTTGTCCTAATTCCCACGAAACAGAATTTTCATGAACAGAAAAGAAGCAGCGTGAAGAGAGAGATATAGCTATTTTTTTAGCCTTTCTTTCCCTTTTCGTTGTCATTTAGAGCGTATAATGTTCATCGGAAATTAAATTAAATAAATTAATTTAAATAAATTAATTTGAGAATATCCCAAGGTTGCAAAGTTTATGTTTTTAGCAAAAGTAGTGTTTACGGATCATGAAACAACTCGCGGCTCGCGAGAAAGGAAGGAAAGCTATTGTTTTGTGGAACAGCAGGTCGTGACTTGCGACCCAACTCGCGGCCCGCGAGTTTCCTTCTGTTTTGCGAATTCTTCTTTGCAAAGTTAGTTTATTCGTTTTGTTAGTTTTAATGTAACTACCAACGGTTAAATGTGGTTATATTAACCAAATATATTGGAATGGATTGGTTCAAAGACGACATTAGTTCATGAACCAATCTTGTGTTTCATGGAGTAACATGTTGCTTCGTGAAAAGGTCTAAGCTATTCTATAAATATAGAATGCATGTGTGGTTATTTACATGCAATTTCTGATTTCTTTTCTTCTCGAGCACTTTACATAGAGAACTTGCAATCCTCGATTGTAATTTTCCATATCTTTTTCTATCTTAGTTTTCCTTATATCGTTCTAGATTCCATGTGCTAGGAATTCAGTGTAATTCTTTATATCTCAGAACATATTTTCGGTTTATTCCCAAGCACCGTAGTAGGGAGAAAATGATGTTTTAGGAAAGAGCATCTCGCCTAGAATTAATATCAAGTTCAAAAAAAATCTTCTTGTTACTCTGTTCGGATTTGAAGATCGGTTTCTCGGAGTTCTCGATGGTGTACATAAGCATGGTTCTTGATTGTCATATGTAATTTGTTTCCTTCTACAAACTTGTAACTTTATTTTATTGTTTATTTAATAAATAAAGTGACATTTTACAACACATTTTCCCTTTTTAGTCAAAAAAAACCCTAGTCTTATTTCCTTAATTTTTCTTGTGTTAAATTTTATTTCTTCAATTAAGATTTTATTTTATAGTGTATTTTAGTTAATTAAATTGAACATCTATTTTTTGTTGGTATATATTTGAAGCTTCAAGGTATTTTAATGGAGTTTGGTGATGAGCATTTATGGGTTTTTGTTATTTGTTCTTAAATCTTTCTTATATTTTGAGGGTAATTTCTAATCTCATTTATTTTTAGTTTTCCATTGTTTATTTATTAATTTTAGTTAGTTTATGGTTTTTCTCAATTGTTCTTTTTTCTTCATTTTGTCCTTGTTCATATATATGCTATTAATGTTTAAATGATTGGTTGTTATGTTTGTAATGAATTTGATGATTATGATTATGAATAATGAGTAGACTTCTAGGGTTGGTGTTAACTGAACCCTTGTGATGACTTGATGATGGTGAAACTCTAGTTGATTTTAGGTTAATTAAAGGCTTAGGTGGGGGGTATTCCACCCATTGGCTAAAGATTAATATGATTGCTTCTAAAATACCAACAAGAATTGGATTTTGAGTAATCTAATAATTGATCAATGGAAGGAGTTGCTGGGTGTAGGGAATCAATGACGATTGAACCTTACATCCACCCTTCTTTCTAAGGGCTTTATCCTCCACCTACGAGAGTAGAGAAGTATGACCAATTAGCGGATGATCTTTTATCCCAAGCCCTTCATCTTCACTAACGAGAGTGAGGATGTTAGAGGTGATCTCAAGCCCGATCAAGGATTGGATTGCTCACGTTTAGTTCGATTGTCTTCCCTTTAACGACCCCTGAGAAATGAATATATCAACATTGAATAGTCATGATGAATGAGTTGACCCCATCCCATTTTTATCAATTGGTTGTTAACCCTTCTTTTCAGATACTCTTTGTTATCCAACAAAACCCCCTTTTGCATCCGATTAATATGCAAAGAAAGTTGCATACCCTTACTCCTTATGTTCGACCCATATGTGCTACAATACCGTGCACTTGAAGGGATTGATGGGCAACAATTGCTGAGGAGTGGTGAGTTACGTCATGTTGAGAGTGATGCAAGGCTAAAGTCACCAAGAATAGTGACATTGGTTAATAGTGACTACTATGATATGTGGTGCACAAAAAAGGTTGATAATGGGTTTGTCCTTGAGGGGAAGCCAATAATCAAATTATATGTTGATGCTGTGATTGGGACATAAAGAAAGGTATCACTTGATGATAGAGGTAGATTTGGCCTTGAGGGGGAGAGTTTTAGTGCAAGAGTCAAACTACCCATCCTTAGAGGTGATGGTTCAGTGACTCAAACACACCATGTATTGAGCAATGATAGGGGTGCACGAGGGTTGAGTGCATTGAAGTTAGGGCTTTAAGGAAGTAGTGAAGAAGGATCTTTTATGTGCCATGGTGATGGAGAAATAAAGGGAAAGAAAACGTGAGTAGGGCAAGAAGGTTGACAACAATTGCCTTGGTTCATGCCTTGAATAAGGCAAAGATAGTTTGGAAGGTGCCTTAAACAAGGAAAAAAATAGGAGAAGACGGTAAAAGCTACAACCATGGTGCTCGTTCAAGCACATATGGTGCTCGTTCGAACCCATATGGTTCTCGTCTGAGCACCCTAGTGCTGGCCCAAATTAAGTTTTCTGTTTTACATTTTTCTTGGTGGGAAAGTCTTTCTTTTGGGTTAGGGTTGTTCTAAATGCTTGGGAGGCTATATAGTATATAAATTAGATTTAGAATCATAAGAGGAGAGGCTAATACTAGAGAAAAGGGGTTCAGGTAACCTAAAGGGCTCTTCTTATTTGAGATGAGTAACAATCATTAATGGTGCAAGCTTTAGCTTGATAGTGTATGATCAAGCACTGTGACTGATATTTCATGAATGTAATGTTGGTCAGTTAATGAAATATAATCTCATTTAAGCGGAAAGTGTCCAAGATAATATTTATATTATGTGTGTGTGAGCTTTGTTCAACAAAGCTTCAACATTTCAATTGCTTCTTGTTTATACTTTGTTTTCAAAATTTTTTCTAACCACCTATTACCTTTGAGGGTCACGCACATTTTCTTTCACTATTTTGTATGGACTTCTCATTTAGATGAACCAACTCATCCGTACTTGATGCAGAACATCACCCAAGCAATGTATAATTGGTCAGAAGAGAGGCTCGAGATGTACCTAATCATCATTCAACCCTTTGATGTTGTTGAGTCGGCAAGATGGGAAACAATCATGATGCTTGATGAAGTAAAAGTTCACGAGGAATGTAGGTGGAGCGTTGAGTTTCTTAGATTTGTTTACTTTACGAGATTAGTGAAAATCATGATGAAATTGTTCTTAATACTTAAGTTTCTTTGCAAGGTAAACCTAGAATTATGTTATAAATTAGCGTTATTATTATGGCAAAAAATTTAAATAATGATAATTTAATACTCGTTTTGAGAGAAGTTTTATTTCTCTCACTTTGCACAAGTGAAGAATAAAAATGATTAGTTAGTTTGGGATGAGATAAAATGAAGGAAATTAAGACCACTACCCAAAAAATCTATATATATATATATAATTACTAAGATAAATTAAAATGAAAATTAATACAAAATGAGAGGGACATCAAGATTAAATGTAAATAATATAAACCACTCCAAAGAAATCCAACCAGGCAATTGAGTATCTACGAATATTGTGGCTTAGATTAAACTTACAAAATAATATCCAACAACAAAATCTTGGAATCCTACATGGCAGAAAATCATCCTCTCTTGTCACCCAAAATATCAGTATGAAAATCTATTCATGAGGATATGACCAATTGGAGGATACTACTGGTGTGGTATAGCTTTCCTCATCCACATCATAAACCACAAAATTTTATTTATATATTATCAATCAGTTGAATATAACCCACCAGCTCATAATATTAAACTCAAGTTATCAGAATTACAAAAAGAAATAAAAGATAGCACCAAGTAAAAGCTATGGCCACTTCAACTATCCAACAATCTGCATTTGCTGGGCAGACCTTACTGAAGCAACAGAATGAGCTAGTCCGCAAGGTCGGTGGCAATGGAGGCCGCTTTTCCATGCGCCGCACAGTCAAGAGCGCTCCTCAAAGCATTTGGTAAGCTCCACTTCCCTTCCTAGTATCGAATTCATGCAGCATTAGTTGAATCACTTTCAGCTTTTTTTTGCAACAGTTTTTGTTCTGAGATGTCAAGATAACCCAGTAGACCTGTAATATATACCAAGCAACTTGTATAGCCAATTCACTTAATTTCTCTGGATGAGTACGCGGAACTGCAAACTACCTCTTAAAAATCAATTTAAAATAAATTAATGAACTTTATAGATTTTAGTTGAATGCTGAAGGAGTATTTTAGGAATGAGTATCTGCTGAATAACATCTCAAATTAAAAATACAGGTATGGTCCTGACCGTCCCAAGTATTTGGGCCCCTTCTCAGAACAGACCCCATCATACCTTACAGGAGAATTCCCTGGTGACTATGGTTGGGACACTGCTGGACTCTCAGCAGACCCAGAAACCTTCGCCAGAAACCGTGAGCTTGAGGTGATCCACAGCAGGTGGGCCATGCTTGGCGCCTTAGGTTGTGTATTCCCTGAAATTCTTTCCAAGAACGGTGTTAAATTTGGTGAAGCTGTGTGGTTCAAGGCCGGATCTCAAATCTTCCAAGAAGGTGGACTAGATTATCTTGGCAACCCAAACTTGATCCATGCCCAAAGCATTCTCGCTATCTGGGCTAGCCAAGTTGTCCTCATGGGTTTGATTGAGGGCTACCGTGTTGGTGGTGGGCCCTTGGGCGAAGGACTTGACAAGGTCTACCCTGGTGGAGCTTTTGACCCACTTGGTTTGGCAGACGACCCAGATGCCTTTGCTGAGCTAAAGGTAAAAGAGCTCAAGAACGGGAGACTAGCTATGTTCTCCATGTTCGGGTTCTTCGTTCAAGCTATTGTTACCGGAAAGGGTCCCATTGAGAACCTTTCCGATCACCTTGCTGACCCAGTGGCTAACAATGCCTGGGCTTACGCCACCAACTTCGTTCCTGGAAAGTGAAGCAACTAGGATTTATAATTACTTACGGAGAAATAGTGTGACCAAATGTATGAGAATGATTTACACGGGCAATGAAGTTTTAGCTGTGGACATGATGCAACTTTGTATTAAAAGAAGCCTGTAAGGTTGTAATGTAAAGACTAGTTGCCTATAACGGATTGTTAAATTGCCAAAAATGTTACTTATCTATGTTCTTCCAATGCATCTTATTTTTGCTAGAGTATATAACATATCCTGAGGCCTAAACCATCCACTTAACCTTTGATTGAATTGATTCCTTTGACATGATATTAGAAGCAAACGTGACAAGAGGTCACGGGTTCGAATCTCAACCACCACTCATTTGAAGTGGAATGTTCGGCGTCTATGCGCATCCACACTTCTAGCCCAATGGGCTCTTGTGTGAAAGGGGCATGTTAGAGTATATAACATATCTTTGGGTCTCAACTATCAGCTTAAGCTTTTGGTTGAATTGGTTCCTTAACAATTTTATCACTCACCAGATTAAAGATAGCTGAAAGACATTTGTTCAAGCGCCTACAGTCCCTGCACAAACACCCAAGACATACAGATCAGTACCTTCGGGAAAAACAACCCTAATCTTGATCTTTCAAGTAAATGAGCATTTCTGCAAATAACGAAGAAATAACATCAGTCAATAGACTCATTACCATCTAAGTACTATGTACAAGGTTTTGGATGTCCAAATAATTATATAGCCTTATCTGCGACAAGTAGATATTTATGTAACTGACGATTCAAGTGTTCTTTAATTTCTGGTTTGTGCTATGAACCGATTAATTTAATTCAAAACAGTAAAATGGAAAAAAAACAACAAAATGACAAAAGTGAAATTGTATTATAAAATGGATGAACTAAGAAAGATTACAACCTTAAAAACATAATAAGAAAAGATAATTCAAGCCAGTCGAGATGCTTGAAATCTCCCCATTTAGTATAAAACCCACCCACAATGTGTTTACTAATTTCTTTATGTTAATGAGCCTCTAATTCCCCTTATTTATAAGAATGCTACCACTTTAAACTAACTTTAAACCAATTATCTCCAAATATCAGATCATTGCAGTTTGACATATATATTTACGGCTTGCACCAATATCTACAAGTGTAGTAAGATGGTTTAAGCATCCTCATTCTTTGCATCTTTGGAATGCCCAAGAAAATGACTATTTTTACAAATAATATGCTTGCTATTTTCATTTGAATTCAACAGCACTCTGCGCACCTCAATATATATCTTTGTTTCTTATAAATATTATTAATTTGATAAAATGCCTAGGAAATAGATATTTACATTTGGTTAGGGCCTTGAAAATTGTAATACACAAGAAATTTCCAATTACTAGGGGAGTTCAATGGTGATCAAATTTCTTCAAGTAGTGTGTGAATATTCTTAGAGTCAAACCTCAATCTTAGACCTTGCAACATTAGATTTCAAATGTCCATGAACCTTTATCGACTTTTATCATAAACTTTATGAACATTTAAAGAAACATAATTTTCTTATAAAAGTATAAGTGCAAAATTATTGACGATTGATTTATAGAGGGGTTTTCAAGAGTTTCAAAATGAGTCTTAGATTTCAAAGATTTCATTTAAGACTATTATTAATATATTCATATTATACATACTACTCCCTCTGGCCTCTGGCCTCTATCCTTTTCAATTTTACATTATATTTATTTTTGGACAATGTTCACCTTTATTTTAATCTCATACATACATTTTAATTCTCTTTTAATTTCATGTATATAATTTACTCATGCTCTTTATCTATACAAATATCCATATTTTTAAAGAACATACTACCTTTTATTCACCCAAACATAATCAAGTGGAATTTTGTTTGATTCGATCCAATGCGAAAATCATTAATATCTACTTTTTACAATTTTAATTATGCACAATTAGAGATATTAACGATAAAATTATTACATTTGCAATTTGCAAATATGCTCAATCAAATAGGACTATTAGGGTGAATAACAGGGAGTATTTTTCTCTGCTACTAATTCTAAGAGATAAAGTAAATATGAACAGCTAGTCTTTTGAGAGACCGTATTTTTAAAAGACGTATCTCAAGCCCAGCCCAATAAAGATTAGTGCCTACTTATTCTATTCTTAATGCCTACTTACATTATATTTAATGCTTACTTACCCTATCCTCAATGCCTACTTTTAATATCTTAAATACCTACTTACATTATTCTTAATGTATACTTACAAAATTTTAAAAAATATATCATGGGTCAGTTTAATTAGAGATGGTCTTCATCTCTCACGAGAATTTGTGAAATATGAATTAGTCTTGTTTAAACTCTCTCTAAGACCCTCATCAAAATCAACAATAAACATACCCTTAGAATTTTATTTTCCTATGCTATCCCTTTTTTGTCAACCAAATACAATATTATTTGAACATTCTCTAACAAATTCAAATTCTTAGAGCCAACCAAACAAGCTATAAATAAATCCAAAAGTTTATTAAAAACTAGTCTGATGTTCATATAATTTCATAAGATCTTCAAAACACATCGAACCAATGTCCATTGAACAATTTCTAATATTCATAGATCATAACAATAAGTGAACCAATATAATAGTATTTGTAAAAATAAGTATAAGAAATCAATGTAATTCATACTCTATCAGTCAAAGCCCTTATTATAATGAAACTAATCCACATTAAATATTGTTTTGGAAATTTATATTTATATCAATTGCAATATCAATAACCAAAAATATAACAATAAGAAGTATAAATATATTTAATTTTAAATATCATAAAATTCGTCCAGAAATATAAAATTAATTATAATGATTTGAAGAACTTAAAAATTTAGTTTTCATGAAATTGCATACCTTGGTATAAGACTAAAAGTAGATTGACAATTAGGTGATTGATTACGGTGGTTCAAAGCTGGACTCACAGGCTGCGTTTGGTGGCAAAACAATGGGCATTCGACCGCAGATGGGGGAAACCATGCACGCAGGTGCATCGTTGCTTCTGGATGCGGCTGTGGCGTTTCGTGGCAGCGGCTGTGTTGACAGAGGTGGTTTCATGGGTTGGGGTTTGCATTCGGCTATTTTCCAGAGGAAGAAAGGGAGTTTTGTTTAGGCGGAAAAAGAAAAAATGGTCGGCTTACACGTGCCCACCCTGTTTATCATCTTACCCATTTTTTTAAGGAAATTACGAATATACCTTTAAATATAATTTTAATTATAAAATTAAAAGTTATAATTAATAAACCAAAATTATTAATAATAATTAAAATAAAAAATAAATATTAATTAAAAAAAAATTTAAAAAAATCGAAAAATGTACCCAGTTACATATTTTGTATGACTCGAGTCACTAGACCATTTTATTTATTAAACTAATATTTATTTTTTTATTTCATTAAATTTTTAATTTTAGCTATGTCAACGATGTTCTATAAAGAAGATGAGCAAAATAGAACAAAAGTATTTATAATGCAAAAGTATTGTGCTGAAATTTGAGGCAGTTTACTCTTTTGACCATGAGTTTTGATGAGGAAATTGCGCTCAAAGTTTGTAGTATTAGAAACTAAACATAAAGCTTTCCAACAATATATTATATGCCTTTTTCCGACAACCGAACAATAAATAAAAGTTGTTTAAAGTTTTCTGCAATTTTCAATATACGGATAAATAAATTTATTTGACAGCATTAATCTTTTATTGAATTATTAAAGACATTGTTTGGATACATTACTTCAATCAGCTATTATCAATTCAATTACTACTACGGCTAAACAAAATACAATCTAAATCACAAATTAAATCAATCAATTTGTAGTTAAGTACTTAGTCTCCTGGTCTACTCTTTAAATGGCTTAGTCCCCTTTAAATCACAAATCAAATCAATCAAGGGCAAATGAGTTTTGGCTTTTGGCTTGTTGGTTAGTCAAATAGCTAAAAAAGTGTTTGGTAAATGGCTTTTAAGCCAGCTGAAAAGCTAGCTTTTAAGTCAAAATAAAAAAACTACTCCAGTTAGCTTTTTTGTTGGCTTTTGGTTTGTTTGCCCATTTTTTCTCTAATAAACAGTCAACAGTCAACAGTATGTACTTAAATTTACCAAACATCTTCATAAATAGCTGATCTTTTCAGCTAGCTTAACCAATAAAAACAGCCAACAATTACAGCCGATTAAACAAACATACTAAAAAAGCGACAAACAACAGCCAATAGCCAATAGCCAATTGCAAACACCCCCAATAACTATTTCTATTTTTAAAAGGTAAGATAAGTAAAGTATCTAGAATAACTAGTAAGAATGATTCTGATATGTGACAAGAATAATAACACATGCACTATGACTAATAATGTTGTATACAAGGAGGTATTTCATAATCTCTAACATGTTTTTTGCCCTTCTTTTTGAATTTCAATGTATATTTTCTTGGTTTGTTTATTTAGTAAACATGTTCTGAAACAATCATGTTGTACACTAAGGTGCTTGTTAGAGCAGTACCTTGCTCGTTTGAGCGCTAGACATTAAAAGCTTTTGTTTTGTTTCTAATTTATTGTCTCGTTCAAGGTAAGGTACTTTTTTTGGATACCTCATTCAAGGCATCTTTGTTGGACCTAGAAAACTCTTGCTATTGCTCATTAAAATCATTCATCATGCTTAATTATCATCATTATATCCATGTTGAAGTGCCTTCATCAATACACCCATAACTCATGCATTGAAAATGCACTTAAACACGCTCATCAACACACACATTAAGTCATACTTAATCACCCATCTTAATACACCCACACGATTCTCATCTCTATGCACACACACTAATGTATAGACTTGATTGTGCACTCAAGTCATAATTTACTTCAATAACTATAGAAAATAATAAATTTTTAATTATTAGTCCTGGATTGGGAGGAATAGTTAAATGAGTGGAAACATCAAATCTTTGTAAAATATTGTACATGCTGGTATATATCTTTTAGAGTAAACAAAATAAGTTCAGTAAAAGTGAAGGAAAGAATGGCTTTTTATTACTTAATGAGGTGTTTGACAAACGGCTTATAACTGATAACTAATTGGAGTGACTAATTTTACCAGCTGATTTTATCAACATGTTGCTAAAAGCACCTTGTTCAACAATAGTTTATTCGTAACAATAAGTTGTTTCAACTGGTTAATATATCAAACACTCAAGGGCGGATCTATGCCCAATCAATACTATCAACTGACAACATTGAACTTATGTATGGAACCATATACCTCTATAGATGGTACTATATATGTGTTGGTTAAATTATAACACCCCGGCCCCTCGGACCGCCGGTGATCCTCATCGAGACTGTAGACTGGCCTCACAGACCAACACAAGTCTTTCCAGCTCAATTTGGCCTCACTCATGCGCGCTCGGAAAAACTTTTCAGGAGGTCACCCATCCTATGATTGCTCCCCACCAATCACGCATAACTGTGGAGTTCTTAGCAAATGGGCTCCCATGAAAAAATTATGCACCTTGTTGATATGAGTAGTTTATCAATTCTTTTTCAAGCTAAATACGAGTTATTACAACTTAATTTCTTAATATTACATAACTAGAATGATATATTTTAGGTGAGCTTTGTTTTAAGTTTGTAAGGTTGAATGTTAGTAAAATAGCTAGTATATAAAGAAGATATTTATGGGAAAAGATTTTATAATATTTGGATTAAAAAAAAATCATGGCTCCATATCTTACCCATAACCATCCAACATGATGGTAAGGATGAAGTTTGATTTCTTTTCAAACTTACTTTACTTATGTAAGTAAATAAGTAATAAAAAAATATAGGTAGGTTTTGACTAATTAGTTTTAGGTAGTTAGGATTAGTTTAGGTGTAAAAACAAGCTTAAAAGTGTAATTAAATTTAGTATTATAATTATACTAGTTTTAAAATAGTTTAAGTGAAAGTGTTAAAGTCATTAAAATAATTGTTAACAAAATTAATTAGGAATTAAGCATCTAAAACGTAAAACTTCAGTAAATCGTAAGTTAATTAGATAATTTTGAAATTTTCGAAGTTTATAAATTAGTAATTAAAACTTTTGGGCTCAAAAAGAATATTTTAGAAATATAAAATTTCGAGTTGGAAATAATTTAAAAAACTCGGACACGTATTGAAATTTTAAGGGAATATAAAATTGGATATAAGAATTACATCTCGAGGAATAAAATTATATATGATGACTAAATTAAATTGGAGTTTAGGGATTATGAATTAAGAATTTATCGGAAAAAAAATTAATTGGATGATTAAAGGGAAATTTCGAGTCTGTTACAACTCTTCCCCTCTTAAGATAGTTTCGTCCCGAAACTAGAACTTACCGAAAGGGTTAGGGTATCGGTCTCTCATGTCTGCCTCCTTCTCCTAAGTAGCTTCCTCTACTCTGTGGTTTGACCACAAAACCTTGACCAATGGAATCCTAGAGTTTCTCAATTCTTTGACTCGAGTATCCAAAATCTGATAGGTCTCTCCACATAGGCTAAGGACTCATCGATCTGAAGGGGTTTATGGGCTAGCACATGCGATGGATCATGAACATACTTCCTCAGCTGTAAAACATGGAACACATAATGAAATTTTACCAAACTCGATGGTAAAGGCAACTCATAAGCAACTTGTCTAACTCTTCTTAGAATTTCAAAAGGTCTAATAAATTTCGGACTTACCTTTCCTCTTTCTTTTAACTCAAAAACATTAGTCTCATTTCCCTTAACTCTGGATCAACTCAATAATCTCCGGATTCTGAAGTTGTGCCTCATTGATATGATCAAACAAAGTTTGTATGTATGGTCATCGCTCCTAAATACCGTCTAACCTCATGTTGGTTACAAATCTCTAATCTCAAACTCTACATTTCACGGTAAAACTCCCAAGGTACAGATTCGACACTCTCTGTCTCCTCCTCAAAACATAAGACAACTTGTTCACCTTCTTAGGGGGTATAAAATTTCAAGACATAATCCTAATAACCTCAAGCCATAGCCTTTGGCGCATGTTAAATTCCTTCTGGTTGAAGACATACCTCAAGTTTTGAAGATCACTACAGATCTTACACAGTAGCCCATACAAATAATGTCTCCGCAACTTTAGAGCAAGAATTACTACAACAAGTTTAATGTCGTGCACAGGGTAATTCACCTCATGTGGCCTCAACTGTCTCGATGGATAAACTATGACATTTACATCTTGCATAAGTACATCCCAAACCTTTAAATGAAGTATCACAATAGACCTTGAATCGTTTGCTACAAGCATGCACTATTAATACATGAGCAATAGTGAATCTCCTCTTTAATTCCTCAAAAGTAATCGTGTAACTCTCACTTTATTAAAATCGAATTCTTTTCTTCAACAACTCAAACATGGGACGAGTAACCTTAGAGAATTTTTCAAAATATTTCCTATAATAACCAGCCCAAAAAGCTCTGAACTTCAACTACATTCCTCGGAATAGACAATTAGTTATCGTCTTAATCTTCTCCAAATCCACAGAAATTCCATCCTTAGACACAATATGACCCAGAAAAAAAACTATTTCCTCAAGCTAAAACTCGTACTTAATAAATTTCCTAAACATTTTTTTTCAAAGTTTTAGCATAATCCTCAAATGTTTCTCATGTTCCTCCATGTTTCTCAAATATACCAAAATTTCATAAAAACTATATGAACCTATCCAAATAAGGACGAATGTATCTCTGTATCAAATCCATAAACGTTGTTGGCATTTTTGTTACCTAAAATGACATCACCGAAACTCATAAATTCCACAACTGGTCTAGAATGTAGTCTTAGGAATATCCTCCTCGGCTATCCTTAATTGATCATACCTAAACCTCAAATAAATCATAGAAAACTCTTGAGTTCCTAACTTCTAACTAGTCGAAAATATCATCTATCCTAAACAAAGGGTAATTGTTCTTGATGGTAATCTTGTAAATCTCCCTATAGTCAATGCACAACCTCATTGTACCATCATTTTTATTAACAAATAAAACAGGGGCTCCCCAAGGCGACACATTATGGCAAATAAAACTCTTTTTTTTTTCCTAGTAACTCATCCACTACTTCTTTAATTTAGTTAACTCGACTAGGATAAAATGGTACAGAGTCTAGGACATAGAGATAACATCATAAATCAGATCAATATGGAAATCAACAACTCTCCTCGGAGTTAAACCAGGTAAATCCTTAAGATAAACATTAGGGTATTCACAAACAATCGGGGTTTCATCGAGACTCAATTTGGTTTTCTCTTTACTATTGGAAATAAAACACATGCATGTATCCCTCATCTCTATACTTAATCATCTCAATGGCTTGAACGACATAAATGGTTTGAACAGGGGACACATATTTGTTTATAATCAAGCACTCTCCTCCTTGAGTTTTAACCCAAACAATCTTATCCTTTTAAAAAAATCTTCACATGATGACGTCTCTACAAATCCATACCCAAAATAATATCATAAGTAGCCAATTCAAACACTATCAAGTCGACAGTAGATGATAATGCAAAATCTTAAGAGGAAAATAGGAAAGATACGGTCACATAGGAATGGTGAATCGTTAGGTGAACAAATTTGGGGATTGAATTTCTAAGGTTTGAAAGACAGAGGATTTGTAAAGAAAAGAGGTGGAGATAAAAGATAGGTCAACTTTAGAATCAAAAAGAATATGAATAGAAAAAATTTTTATGAGAAAATTATCATAAATAACTTTACCTTCAAACTCTTCATTCACGTTAATTGTTATTCCAACTGTCAAATCCTAGACTCCTGAGTGAGGGAGTATAATCTTTCGTCATCTCAAATGAAATTTAAACATGTGATCAATATTATATTAACATAATTATAACATGTAATCTACACATGGTCACACAAGCACAAAAGAAAAAAAATGAAAAAAAGTCATTTGGAAAAAAAAAAAGACTTATTTGAAAACAAAAACATCTTCTTTTTTTCTTTTTTTGAAATGTCGGCTATCGAGAACATTCTTTTACATGGAACCGAAGTTCTGAGATTTGAGTAACTTTAGCTCTGATACCACGTGTAATATTAAGGAATTAAGTCATCTACTTTCATTCCATTTGCTCCTAATTTCACTTCATTATATCATATACTAATTTCCTAAATTTAATTAGTTGAAGAAACTCAAGAAGAAGAAGCATAGTTGGTATAATTTTGGGTACTTGAAGATCATCATTTTGGGGTTTTGAGCTTGGAACATTGGAGCTTGGAGGATCACATTATTCATTTTCCTAATTAGTATTTAGTATTAATCCTTGTTGGTAGTATGGTATAATTTCTTTCCCTACTGTTTATGTGGAAATTTTACATTATATTTACTTTATAATATGTAAAGTATGAAATATATGGGGCATGGTTAATTAGGGCAAAGCTAGGTTTTCTTTTAAAAATAATTTAGGGATTTCCTAATCAATTTTTTTCTAATTGGGTGATATAATTGTGATATCAAATTATTTCTCTATTATCAAATTGATTTTCTAATTGCATTCATAAAAATCGCGAATAACCAATCATGAGATTAATTGTTCAAATTGGGATCAATTTACGGTTATTACTCTTTCTTTATTGATTGGTATTGTTGAGTTATGGTCCTTAATTGATTATTATGGGTGTTGGTACAAGTATCAAATTTGGGAATATAAGTATCAATTGGGTATTTGATTAGTTGATGTTATTTGGATAGGATATAAGTTGGATATTGGGATTTAAGACTGGTATAAAATTAGTTGAACTCCATTGATAGTAACTCAAGTTCTTATATTTTGATGATTGATAATGAATTGATTTATATTTTAAGTAATGATTGTTGATTTCAAAAGAAAATTTAGTGAATTATTGTTTTGTTTTATATTGAAATCAACATTATAAAAATGTCCGTTTTTGGGAATTGGCAACTGATATTTATATCCGGATTATTGTGAAATCTTATAGCTTGATAATAGATAATGGTTGTTCGGATCGGTCTCGAGCCCCCGATCCTGTTTCGTTCTTGCAAGAGTCGTATTTTCGGTGATGACGATCACCCGTGTTCTCAAGATTTAGATCAAGCCTATTTCCCGACGGTCCATTATATTCCCACGTTTTAAACTGTTATTACATTATTGTTTTTAATGAGTTTTGAATAAATATGTTTAGTATATAAAGTTTTGTTTGTTTTGCAATGAAAGCATATGTTTCATTGGTCGTATTATTTTGCTATTAACTTCTAAAGTTATAGCCGTATTTTGATTTGTTATGAACTAAAGGTTTATAGCCCTATTTATGTCGATACCAAACAGTCTTTTAAAAGAGTTTGAATTTGGATAAAATAATGTTTATAAATGGTTACCAAGTGAACAAGAAATTTGATTGGAGATGTTTGTTAATGACTTGTATATAAATGTAATAGTTTGTTGGATTACTCAACAATTCAATTATTGACAGTTTTTGATGGGGCCTATCTCTTACGGGGGATAGATCCACTTTAAGGTTGCCAACTTTAGTGCAGATGGATGTGCTGCTCCTTTATGTGTCATGTGTTGCGATAGTGAGGACATTGTTTTTGGAAAGTTAACTTAGAATGATATTTTGACAAATCATGTGTTGTAAAAATTTAAAAAAAGTTTAGATATTTTACAGTGTATTAACTTAGATTATAATTGGTTTGTAATTAATTGTATTATAGTAACGTAAAGTTTTTAAATACTTTGATATTGGTTGCTGTGGCTATCGAGCCACAGGTCGGATTCAGCCCAGACTTCTATAAGTCTTCCGCTGTGCTTTGTAGACAATATTATTATATTGTTTACGCTGGTTTGGGCTGTTTCAAAAATACTCCAAAAGTAACCTAGGCCATTTGACCATATTAGTTTATATATAATAAAAAAATAATTAAATAATATAAGTTACTAAGTATCCATCATAAGATTAAAATATATTTCTGAATAACTTTTTATAAGCAATTAAAGTGTTTCCTTGAATATATGAGAAATTATAATAAGGATAACTTTTATGATATTAAATAAACTAGTCGTACAAAATAATTTTTTTTAGTTTACTATTTGAGCAAAAATTTATGTACAAAGACGTAAAAGTATTTTTAGAAATTTGTCTCTTAAATTATGAGGGAAATATTGATTTTTATGAAAATGTAAAAAAAAGAAAAAGTTTTACCCGTTTTATATCTAAAACATTAATTTTCGTGAAAATTATAAAGTTTACTTAAAATAATGATTTTTGTGAAGTTTTAAAGTTTTACTTGCTTTACAACTAAAAATATTGAATTTTCGTAAAATTACAAAGTTTACTTGAAATATTAATTTTTGTGAAAAATTTATATGTGTCACTCTATTTTTATAACTAGAGATATTAATTATTGAGAAGTTCCAAATTTTATGATTATTTGCTAAAATATTTATCTTTTTGTAAACTTAATAAAGTTACTTGTTTCCTTAAGGAAAAATTACCCTGAATAATACGAACTTTCACTGATTTTCCAACAATAATACGAACTTTCAATTAACCATGAATAATTACAAACTTTGAGATACATATTTCCCGCTGGCATACCTGACCGGTTCTTTACCTGGAGAAACGGTAAATTGTCCATTTCTTCCTCATTTGCAGCCTCATTAAATGCTGCATGCATACAAGCATCGATAGACAGTTTTTGACAGTCCATCACTCGACATAATCTCTTTCTTTCGTGTTCTGATAGTGCAGGGTGTGCCTGTATATTTCATAAGTAAGCATAATATAGACCAAATAATTAGCATTAATCGAGAAATGTGTATCGAATACCTTGAGATAGGAGTCGATAGCCCTGTACAGCCCATCATCACAAGTTCGTGCAGATTCAGGAAGAGCCTCGGCCAGGACTTGGAACTTGGTAAGCGAGATTCAGCCCATCATCATACATCGTCTCACCCTTGTTATACGATGGTATAAGAAGATCTGATAAGGTAGCTTGCTCGAACTGCATATCAACACGCTTCTCGAGCTCAGTGACTAACGCGGGGGACACCTTTAGCTTGTTAGCCATCCGAAGAAGCCTTAATAGGAAGCTGCACGAAACACTGTCCTTTTGTTGGGGGGGGATTATACTAATCAGGCTCTCAATGATCATTCTTTGATCTTTTGCTTTAACTATTCCAGAATCTTCCTTAAGAAGGCTTCAGTTTTGAAAATGAGATTTCCTTCTTCAAGATCTTCTGTCATCTCTAAATACTTTGCAGCACATCTGAGGCCAGAAATGTTGGATGCTGTAAGATCAACTGCAATGCCATAGCAGAACTTTGCTGCTAGCTCGAATGAGTCGGTCCCACCAGGAAGATCATTTAAGTGTATCTTGTTTAGTACTCCTTCATGTGTGTCATATATAATCCTACTCAATCTTCCACATCTTGAAATCAAAGGGTACTGAGGATTCAAGGAAATAGTTAGTATTTAAACTGTATATAAAGCACTTTCTGCATCAACTAAGTGTGTTTTTATTATTATTAGGAATTTCATCCATTTTCGCCTAAATTGATACAAGCCCTAATTTTTGGGATTAAAACAAAATTTAGGGATTTAAATTGCAATTAAGAAGAATTAACTAACCATGAATGAGATGATATCTTTGTAGTTGATGCGTGAGAACAAGAGGGAGAAGAATCAATGGAAATCACGAGCTTGAGGAAGATGATTGAAGAAGGAATGACTGCGTGAGGGAGAAGGACTACTCCTGCTTCTGGCTGCTTTACTTAGTTTCATCAGCAAAAAAAAAGATTTTAAAAAGAATGAGTAAGTTTACCGGTAACAGGTAAAATGGTATGCCAGCGGGAAATATGTATCAAAGTTTGTATTATTCATGGTTAATTGAAAGTTCGTATTATTGTAGGAAAATCAGTGAAAGTTCGTATTATTCAGGGTAATTTTTCCTTTCCCTAAAACTTGAAATGTTGACTTTTGTGAAATTGTTGGATTTGAAAAACTTATCCTGAGATTACAATTTAACTTGGAGTATAAATAAAATAATTAATTATCCGAAAAGAATAAGTTGTATTGATTCTACGTTAGGTAATATCGATTTTAGGAATTTATTTCAAGAAAAATAAAATTTATTAGCTACTAGTAGAAAATATTAAAGTGGAGATTATTAATAAAATAAGTAAAGTTTTGGTGATAAATGAGGAAACTTTTAAATATAGAGTGATAAATAAAATATAATGAGTAAAGATTAATTTATGAACTACAAGTGCCTAAAGATAAAATTTAAGTCTATAGTGGTAACTATATTAAATAAAATAAGTTATCACCTCAGTTGAATAAAGTCAAATTTAGCATATAATAATGAAAATTTGATGAACTTATGTGAAATTATCTGATTATTGGTTGAATGACCCTGATAGTAAGGTAATGTTGAACCATGGACCGGCATATAAAATTCCGACGCCCGTGTTAGCCGGCACGTATAAATGCGGTGTTAGACAAGGGGTTAGCTACCTATCATATAGAAGCTCGAGCATAAACATTGGCGAGGTGACGACCCCTACCACAGTTAGATATAGGGCTTTGGCCCTAATCTAGCCAAACCCTTACATATATCAGGTGTCATATTGTTGCACTTGCTTGTTGATCAGTGATAAACTTGATTAGTGTTGATGCAATGATGCATGGTACGGTTAGTATTAATCAAATGAACTTACTTAAGTATTAAGATTACCGATAGTATAAGTGGGAGTAACGTACTTCTGTCAGGATCGAGAATCGTATCTTAGTGACCTAAAAGTGTGGAACAGAAAAAGAATATGGTTCGTACTTAAATTATTATTTTGCAAATGTAGTGTATAATTTTCATATTTTGAGCTGGATAGGAAGTTATGCTCAGCGTTAAGCGCTGACCGATTCAATCGGCTATCATCCGTATCATGGATGGCAGCATTTTGCAGGATTTAATTAAGGTTCCGATCCAGGCCGTAGCAATTACTATTTATCGAGAACTTAGCTGCTTTTTGTATCTTTATTGATGACTTAATGATGATGTTTTTTTTTTCATTTTGAGAAAACAATATTTCTTATCAGATGTAATATTTTACTTTTGTTTTAAACAGTTTCCGTTTTTACGATTTAAAGTTTTTTAACAGTTCGGCATTTTAAGACTTCCGCAATATTCTTGTATTAAATATTATTATTATATGTTAATTATGTATCGAGATTGCCGCTTCTGTTCCATAAATTGATATGAGCTTTGACACGTTACAATATTGACTTGGGTTCAACGCTTATTAAGCACTTTTTTAATATTATCGAAATCATTTGATTTTGTTATAGATTCACCACTGTAAACACTGGCATTAGATGGTTTGACAATCCAATCCACTAATTATGCCAAAATACGCTAAAATTACCTCATAAGCTATTTTACAAAACACCCCCAATACATTTATTTGTAAAGCTATTTGTTCCCAGAAGAAAGGAACAATTTTGGTACAAATAGAATGAGATCTTTATGATTAAGATTCAAGTTCAACATTAAGCATTATACTTAAGCTCTTTTTAATGTCTACACATCCTATTTTCACGTTATCTGATGCACTATCTAAACATCAAATACCTTTAACTGTGCCTGATAAAAAATTTATAAAAAATTAATATGATGAAATTATGCATTAAGGCAAATCGAACAAGATCCCCTTAACTATGTTTTTCATTACACGTTAAAAATTGTAAAATAAGACTAATTGATGAATAGTGTTTACTACCACTACAAAAACAACGCATAAATACCGACTGAAAATTCCAACTAACACAAAACAGTCGAAATTTACTGATTGAATTTCTGACTGAATTTCTGACTGACATGCATTAGATGGAATTTCCGACCAAATTGCCCATTAATCCATATTTGGTCGGATTTTAAATCGGAAAAAGGAGGAAAATTTATTGCTCATGTCTTTCCAACTACTTTCCGACTGCATTTTAGTCGAAAAAATGTCCGAAGTTTTCGGACTAAAAGTCAGTCGTAAAAACAATTTCTAAATTTTGCACTATTCCAAAATAAATGGATTAGGTTAATGTTTATTTGTAGTGGATAGTTGACCAAATTTTACTTAATTTCACATTGAATATAATGTTTAAATTTGACCAAATTTTCACTTTTAACTAATTAATCTTCATTTTTAACTAATTAATTAAATGTAGTTGATAGTTGATTCTAAAAAAATATTTTAAGTTAAAAAATATACTAATATTTGACATACTAATACTAGACTAATACGACTAATTACATATATAAGTTGATCTTCTTTGTATATACTGGCCAAATGCAATACATACTACATTAATACGATTAATACTATGTTAATACGACTAACAATATACTGATACTACACTAATACGACTAATAATACACTAATGCTAAACTAATACTACTAATTGTATAATAATAAAACTAATTATAATGTACTAATAATGCACTTATATATACTAGTAACAATATACTAATACAACTATAATATACTAAAACTACACTAATACGATTCATAATATACTAATATTACACCAATACATTTAATAATATACTAATACTACACTAATATGACTAATAATATACTCATACTACATTATTACGACTAATGATATACTAATACTTCACTAATACCATTAATAATACATTAATACGAATAATTATATACTAATACAACTAATAATATATTAATACTTTACTAATACGACTAATACTATGATAATACAACTAATAATATACTAATACAAGTAATAATATATACTAATACAACTAATAAAATGCTAATACTAGACTAATACAACTAATACTATGCTAATACGACTAATAATAAATCAATACAACTAATAATATCGTAATAAATTACTAATACGACTAATAATACATAAATACAAAGAATAATATACTAATATAAATAGTACTATACTAATACGACTAATTAGATACTAATAACATGGACTAAAATAACTAAAATATTATACAAATAACGCTTTAAGGTACGAGTCATTAGCCAATAAGTACAATGACATTACAAAATATATCACTGAATATCAATTGTTCGAGTGGGTGAAGTGTTATGCTTGGAAGTTTGAGTTTTTGGGTTTGAGCTCTGTAAGGCACATTTAATTGAGGATTAAATAAGGATAATGGTAAACTGGGCCTGGCAGGTGGGTTGACAACAGCTTTGAAGAGTTGGGCCTGGCAGCTTGCCAAGTGGGCTAGCAGCAGCTTGGAAGGCATCAGGCAGGATTCACGTGGGTTGAGGTTGAATTTTTTTTTAATTAAATTTTAGTTGGTAAATAGTCGAAATTTTGAGTAATTTGCTACCATCACTGTCAGTCAGAATTTCGACTAAATTTACGATTATATCATGTTATTCGGAATTCTGACTGAAATTCAAACTAAAATAAATTTCGAACCATGTTTATTCTGACCAATTAAAATAGTCGAAAATTAGTCGAAACAGAGCAATACCGATAGATTTCTAACTGTTTTGGTTAGTTGGTATTGAAAAGTTTTATTGTAGTGTTTTCAATTGTAGTCATTTAAAAAAAGAAGTATATGAGTATGGCTAGGGTTTTTTTGCCAAGGCACATTTTGATTCTATGCACTAACTCAATTGTAGTCATCTAAAAGTTCCCTCAACTGCAAGAATAGACAATTACAATCAATTACTTGGTTTTGATAAGAACTCCTTAGCTTCACTCGCCAAGCGGCCCTTTTCCTCCCCTTTCAATCAAGGTTCACTTCCTTAATCTCAATGGAATATGTGTTCTCTCCCTTGCTTAACTCACAAGCGAATAAAATTAAAACACGATTGAATGCAAACTGCACTCGGTTTTAGAAAGAAAAAAAAAATGTGTAAATTGTTTTCATTTCTTGTATAATTGTGTTGGCACCATTTGGAAGGAAGCAACTGGGCAATATATTCCTAGTGAAGAGGAAAGAAAAACGTGTATTGTGTGATACAAACAATAAAAAGGAGAACCTTTAGTATAAGTCGTAAGGAAAACAGAAGTATTTATATACTACTAACTCTAATTCTTAATTTTCTTAGTTCTTTATTCAAAACAAAATTCATAATTTATAGATTATAGATTATATAATTGTTATTACATATTGGGACAAATATTTAAAAAATAAGGATATGATTTCATGACATTTTTACAAAAAATGATTAGGAGATAATTTTGAAATAGATGCTAATTGTAACACCCCATTAAATTATCAATAAAAAATAAATAAATAATAATTCATACATATATAAATTATTAAAAAAAATTTAGTCGACTATATATATCAAATAATTATTTCGAGTATACTTTCGGTTGTGCGCGCGTTTCATCGCATAACAAGCTTAACGCATAATGACTTTTGCATCTATCCATGAAACCGAATAATACATTAATTAAATTTAAAAAAATAAAAAAAATAATGATGGGTAATTAAGGGAGGTGCCGGTCATGGGGTTTGTGGAGAGTTTTGTAACCTCCCCTCTAATTGCAAGTAATGACAATTAACAAGACAATTAAGCCTTACAATTACTCCTTGAATTGAATTAGTTTGGAAGCTTGCCTTAGGGTGTGTAATATCAAAAAATTTCAGAAAATTTCTCACTAAAAATTCCTTGAGTGTTTGGCCAAGAAGAACAAAAACAAAGAAAAAGTGAGGAAAAATTTTTGGGTGAATATTCGGTGATCAATTGCTCTAATTCAATCCTTAATCCTTATAATTGTAAGTTCATGATTCATTGTTCTTTTGCAAAATTTTAATTTGTTAAAAGAATTTTGTTCATAGCATTATTTTATTTATTTTTGATAATTCATAATTCTTTAACAAAATTCAATTATTCAATTTGTTTGAAGAATTTTTTTTTTATATATACCTTCTATTTGTATAATACTTATGAATTCATAATCCTTAACAAAATTTCAATTTGTTGGAAGGAATTATGTTTTTATTTTATTTTATATAGTTTTCATGAATTTATAATTATTTTTACTAAAATTTAATTTGTTTAAAGAATTATTTTCATACCTTTTATTTATATAATATCTGTGAATTCCTTTAATAAAATTTGAATTAATTAGAAGGAATTATGTTATGTTTTATTTTATATAGTTTTCATGAGTTTATAATTCTTTAACCAAAATTCAATTTGTTAAAAGGAATGTGTTCATACTTTTAGTTGATGAGGTTTTTTTTTGAAATAATGATCCTTTAACAAAATCTCAATTTGTTAAAGAATTGTGTATGTACATTTATTTATTTATTTTTAGTCATCATAACTTATGATTCTTCAACAAAATTTCAATTTGCTAGAATAATCATGTTTAAGAAATTAATTTTCATAAATAGAAAAAAAAAGAAAGTAAATTAATGGTGGTTGTAAATATTCTAATTTAATGGATATGGGTTCTGCTCTTGATTTTAATTGGTTTTGCTTTTGCTTTTGTAACTCCCATGCCATATCGCAACTTTAACAACAAAGCTTCCAAACCAGTAGCCCTTCAACAAGTCAAGCAATTCATCAACAAAGGATGTATAGCAGCCATTAGTTCCTGGACACAAAAGTATATAAAATAGCACTATATAAAATACAAGTGTATAAACTTTCAATATGTTTGTATGTCCTATTTTGATGTTGTTGCCTACTACTTATATATTATTAGTCCTTATATCTTTCACATCTTTGTAACACATTGACATTTTAATATTAGCATTTGTATTATTGTTAATAAAAATGTATAAAATATTATTATAAAATTCAATAGTGTAACTTGAGGGCTGTGTGCTAGTAGTGTAATATAATATGCAATTTATTTAACTTCAAATTTTCTTTGTGTCAATCATAAATAAAAAATATGTTTATTGCCTTATTTGTATCAATTAACATTCAAATTGGGTTCATTCCTTTTAGTGTCAATCATGAATAAGGAAAAACACTTCACTCCTTTTGTAGTAGTATAAAGTAAGAAAAATGTTAAAGCAATTGCCACATCAGATATTTACTTTCCAATAGAATTAATACAAATAGAAAACACACGCGATGAAAGTTTGACATTTTTTTAATATTATTTTATATATGATGATATTACATGATATGAAGTATGATGAATAGAAACTAACAATGACGCGAGTTATGTTTCCATTCAATTTCGAATGAATTTTGATTTGGAGGTAATGAATTGAAAGTTAATCCTTTTGACGTTGTTGGTTTATTTAAATACACATGATGACTTGACATCCCATTGATGAGATCGGATTAGAATGTAAAGGGGAAGCCCAAAAAATGAGTATTTTTTTTTTTTTTATTACAAAAGTTGTTTCATGTGTATTTGTTTTTTTCAATAGAGATTAATAAGAATCGTAGACAATTATTATTGTTGTTGGTTTATTTGTACCTAAATCTATTTTTGTACATGAAAAATTTTACCTCGCATATTTGAAAATTATAAAGATGATGAAATGTATTATCACACCGAAAATATTATATACAAAAAAGTGTTTTAAAGTATCTAAATGTTTGTTTAATTTTACGTCATGATTTGACACTATATGTTTAATTTAATTAAACATAATAAATGCTTCATTTGATTATTATTTTTTATTAGTTATATGTGTATACTTACATCACTCTTCACATCTAATATTGTGTATTATGAAATTGTTATCATATTATTATGTTACATTATTACATTTTAATGGAAATATTTAAAATTAATAACGATAATATGTACTTACATCATTGTTTAAAAATCAAATTTTACATACTAAGAAATTCGTGCATTGCACGGGTTTTTATACTAGTAATTTTATAAAGAGATTGAAAAATTTCACGTGTCATCCTTATGGGGCATTCTAGATTGAAGGATATAATTGATTGATGTTGGCTTATGTGACAAATAAAATTAACTAATATCTTATTTTTAGTCATTAATTTAATAAATTTGAGTAACTTATCAATTTTAAAAGCAAAATAAATTGAATAAGTCTGGCTTATATTGCGCTACATTATATAAATAACTTGATTCAAATTTATAACACACTGTAAATTCACCATTTTTATAAACAAATTAATTATTTAAATATTTTTATCTAACTAAGCAGCTATAAGGTTTTACTGCATAGAATGGTATTAAAAAACATGAGCAATATACTTATTAATATTTACCAAATATAGAAAGCATGTGATTTAGTTGATTTGAATATCAAAAATAGACTTTTTATGGGTTTATTTTGGAGGAATTAATTCTTAATGACTGATTAATTAAAGAGCATTTAGATTTTTCTGGATTAAAGAAAAGAAGATGAATGAGTATAATTGTGTTAGTAATTAACTTTTCTAAAATAGTAGCTATAATAAAAAAAAAAAAAAAAGGTGAGGACGTAAGAGAGATCCTTCTAGAAAAGTTACTTAGTTAAAGACCTAATTGTCAAAAATACCAGTTTAAATAAATTGGCTTTAGTTTTATTTATTTTTTATATCTCATAATAATAATTTACTTATAATTATGAAAATATTAGCCAAAAATTTTTCATTAGCTTTATTATAGCACCCATTATTTTATTACAACTTAATTATAGTACTAATTAAGTTGGGGAGCATTTGAAGTTATTTATGATGTATAATGTAATTAGGGGACAAATTTTATTAAGTTAGGGAGAATAAAACAACTATTTTTTTATACAACTTAATTATAATACTAATTAAATTAAATTGGGATTCGACTTAAGTTAATCCGAGTATAATTATTTTAGAGATGAAGATTTGTCTTATTATTTATGTTGACTCATATTTAAAGATTTTTTATTTTATTTAGAGTAACGTATGAATAAAGTAAAATTTATAGGACTATTTTATTTAAATATAGCGGTTCTAGAGCTTCGAGTTGAAAAGTTCACATGAAAAAGTGATTCCCAAAATACTAATAAGATGTCTTGAAATCCGAGTTGAAAAGTTAAGGCTATGGTTCATTTAAATTGGGATTTTTATTAGTTGATTTAATTGGTTATTTGGGTAATTTGTTTAAGTTGGGTAATTGATTCAAGTGTGAAATTAGATAGTTAGTATTACTTGGGTTCATTTAGTTATCAAGTATCAAGATGGATTTTGTAAACTCAAAGTGGTGTGGTGATTAATTTTTGTTGAAAGTGGGTAATTTGAGTATCAATTAGATTTATTTGGGTAATTTAATTATGATATCAAATTGGGGCTCAATTGATAATTTGATTAGCATCAAGTTAAGCTCAAATTGAGAATATTTATGTTTTGAAATTTCAGTTTAGAAATTGAACCTCCTGTTTTGGAATATTCGAAATAGTTCGGATTGTTTTCGGGTTTTGGTGTCTGCATTTGACTTGTAGAGCTTTGAGTCACCATCGCGTAGCCACTTGAATCGTCCCATTTAGATTTCGTATGAGTGAGTTATGTCTATTTTAGTAATAAGGTGTCCTAAAACCATTAAGAGATTTGTAATTTGGGATCAAGAGGTATGAAAATCAATTTGGGATCAAGAAATATTCGGGCTCATCTAAGCTTTTCATTGTGTTTATTGCATTGATTAAAGTGGAGGTTTGAGTTTATTCTGGTCGGGAGTAAACCAAATTGAAGAGGAAGTTACCCATGGTCAATTTCAAGTACATACTTATGGTTTTCTTCTCAAAACTTTTCTTGGAATTGCTATTTGAGGTAAAACTCTAACTAATGATCCTCTTTGAAGTATTTAAAAGGTGTGATATAACTTGATATAAAGTTCGAATAGAAGCCTTGATCAAGTTATATCATAATGTTGTGATATTGATTGCAATGTTTGATAAAAGTTATTTAAACAAAACTATATTGATAACAAGTATTTGATCGAGTTTAATTGTAAGTCGAAGCTTGAATTTTGATTGGGATTGTTGTGTTCTTTGTTGAATTTAGAATAAGTTTTGTATTGGTTTGATTGTGTGTGAATATTAATTCGAATTTGGAATGTTAATGTTGTCCATATGTGCCAAAATCGCAAACCGCTACAAGGTAGTTTTCAGTTTTCAATCAGTTCATGTTTTGGACATATCTTCTTTGTTCGAGTTCGGAATGAGGGATATGACCAGTCGTTACGACCGCACGAATGTCTAGTATAACGTTCAATTGAAATTTCCTTGAAAAGTTTTGTAGCACATTAGTTATGTGTCAATGAGTTGCCAAAGGTACAAAATAAATTTGTTAAAATGGCTTAAACTTATTAAACAAGTGGTTATAATTGTAAGGGTATTGTAAACTTTTAACTTATGGAACTATATATAATTTTTTATAATTTTGTTAATATTATATGCATTATTGTAATGTTGCATTTATCTGAAAACAATAACATGATAATAAAAAGGCTTGCTAGTAAGAAAATGTCGAATCATGCTTTTGGCATGTAAAAAACGTGGGACATGTTTTCCGACACGTAAAATACGGCAAACACGGTATGGTTATTTAACCTGATCAAGACTCGCACTGTTACATTTATCATCTTCGTCATATGGTTGTAGTTTGTCACGAAGTATTTAACTAATTAAAAGTTTCTTGATTATTTATAATATTTATGAAGACTAATTAATTTATAGATTAATAAAATTATTAGTTTCATTTTTTAATAGGTTTATTTATACCATTGTATAGACATATAATAACATGAAAAGTATATTTTGAATGGATGATCGAAATCCATCTAACCTAAGTGTCGCAAGGGAATACCATTAAAATAAAAGAACACATAACAGCTTAGTCCAAATATGATTTACGGTTAGATTATTTACTCTAAATTAGTTTTATAATTTTTAAGTTTGGCATCGTTGTTCAAGGTTTTTTTTTTTGTGTTTTATGGAACACTTGTTTATAACATCAGAGCAAAGTTAGAAAAGGAAAAAGACAACAAAATTAATTCAAAAAATATACATAATAGACGAATGAATACATCTATTATATTTAACTTATTAGACAATTTCATTAAGGAAAAATTGTCCCGAATAATCCAACCTATAACTCATTTTTTGCTAATAATTCTACATTTTGAAAATTTTGAAAATAATCCAACCTTTGTATAACTTTTTTTTGCGAATGTACCTTTGTTGAAAAGAACTGGTTACAATCGGTAAATCTCTTTTCCTTTTAGCTTATTCAAATTTTCTAATTAAAAGATCTTTTTGACCTTCATTAAATTCTCTATTTACCTCTTTTCGATCCTCATTTTGGACAAGAATAAAAATTCTCACTAGTCTAGGAACCTTTTTTATCCCTTTGCAACTTTGCTTCGAAACCATCCTTACATTTCACATAATTTTTTGGAAATTGAACCAACACTTTGAGAAGAAGAGAAATTAGAGTTCATGTCTTTTAAATTATTAAGATGTTCATTAAATTAAATACATGACAGTTTTTTTTCTCTCTCCAAAATTTTGGAATTGAATATGGTGGTATTCTATGGAAGCAAAGTTATAAAGAAAGAGGAGGATGACCAGTTGAATCTAACGGCTAGTAGTAACTTGGAATAGCTGATTTGTTTTTTCGAAGGTCCATTCATGACAAAATGAAGACAAATGTTGAATTATTTAAAATTTTTCAAAAGGTGAGATTATTCACGAAAAATGGGTAATAGATTGGATTATTCAAGATAATTTTTCCTTTAATTAATACTTTAAGGTCATCTACAAGTTATTTAAGTTTATTACACAAATGAACAATAACATATCACCATATTTTAACAATTAGTACTTTATCTTTAGTGTATAATATATTTATAAATTACATATCTTTGAAAATATTTTTATATATATCTTTATAGTTCATACTAAGAAATCTGTTGGCTCTCTTAGGTTTTGATGATGACTACACTTTATGTAAACAAATATAAATTTATAGATTGTTTGCAGGTCAATATCCGGTCATGACTAAGATCGTTGATGGTACCTATGACTTGGTCTATGAACATGTACTCGTCAAAATAATCCAAATGAAGTTAGAAAAGGTATATTGCTTAGGATGTCAAATGTAGACAGGAGGTCTACTGTTCTCAAGTTTGATGATCTAACAAAACTAGAAAATGGAAACAGTGCAGTGTTCCTAGACTGGAGTCTGAAGAAAATACGTCTGCTGGAAATTCTGATTATTATGTTTTCTGATTTTTTAGTTGATGTATTAGTTAAAATTAATTTGTTGCATTATTTAATTATTAAGTTAATTGGCAAATTATTTTATAACCACCTAAATTATAAACGTGTGATTTTCTAAATCCTTTTTAAAAGGCTTTTATTTCGGATCTATATTTAGTGGATAACTAAATTAGCTAAATATAGTAAAGGAACCGTAGCTGATTTTGATAAAGGGATCCTTAGCTATTATTAGTTAAAGGTAACCGTGCCTAATATTAGTTAAAGGTAACCGTGCCTAAAATTAGGAAAAGGGAACCTTTGCTAATATTAGTAAAGGAGAACAATAACTAATCTTTAGTTAAAGGGAACCGTGGCTTTTGCTTAAAATTAAGCTTCCATTTATTTCTCCTTTATTTATTAAAGAGGTATATGGAAATAACCATGTGTTTTACCTTGTGTTTCAAGATCCATTTTATTAGGGTTAAGTAGGCATGGCCACGGTCCGGGTTGGTCCGGTTCCATCCGGTTCCGGTTCCACCCGGTTTCGGTTCCATTTGAAACCTGTCGCGAACGGTTCCGGTTCCGGTTCCGGTTCCGGGTGGTTCTAAACGGTTCCTTGGCGGTTCATGAGGCGGTTCCAACTCACGGGACGGGCGGGTCGGACCATCGGTTCCATTTTTTTTTCTTTAAATATTTGTATAATAAAAAAAATACTATAATATCGCGGACGTACCTTTGATGATTACTTGATTATTAGCGAAATTCATTGCATGTCAAGTTGTCATCGTTATTGAAATATTTACTAAAAAGAATGGAAAAAAATAAATTAATAAAAAACGAATCAATGATAATGTCGATAAAGATGATTAATAAAAAAAGAGGGAGAAAATGGACTTGAACCTAGTACCCAAAGGAATACTAAGCTGCCTACGTATCCCGAAGGAATCAAAGCCCACGTAGTTCTTTGTCATACCTTTTATTTATAGTTGTTGAATGTTGATTTATCGTTGTCGCTTGTCGGATTGATTCTAATCGTCCTCGTCATCATCATGTGGTTGGTTAGATGCTTCCGCTGACTCTCCTCCTGACGATGATGCAGATGTATCCATCATCATCCATGGATCATCATCGTCGTCTTGATCATCATCATTCCTTAGTCCTTGTGTTCGAATCTCCGCTTGATCCCAATCTTTCTTGCAAACACATATTTGAATACTATGTGGAGCAAGACGAGATCTCTTTTCGTCAAAAACTCTTCTACCTGCACTAAAAGCAGACTCCGACGCAATTGTTGACGCGGGAATTGCAAGGATATCCTTTGCAATTCTCGATAAAATGGGAAATTTTACAGATTTTTCTTTCCACCACTCCAAAATATTATAGATACTTTCGTCTATTTCAAAGTGGTGTTTAAGATAACTATCTAGTTCTAAATATGAGGTCGAGGAAGAAGAAGATGATCCTACAAAACTATCATCTTGACTCATTATGTTAGCTATTACCGAATTATAGTAAGAGGGACGTGCCGAAACGCTAGCACGCCTAGACATATCGCGTTTCGGGTTATATACACTAGCGTAAAAATCATAGAGTTCTGCTAAATATTTTTTACATGTTCCTACATAATTATGTACATCAGTAGACGGGCGATCTAACAATTGGTAATAAAATCCTATTACTTTAGTAAGGACCTCAGTTTTAAAACGTGGGTCCAAAATGGTTGCGATTCCATAAATATAAGGAAAATCGGTAAAATATGTCTTCCATTTTTCCATCATATCTGCAAGAATCGGCCTCAAATTTGGGTTAGTATCATCATGTGTATATTTAAGGAGATGATAAAAAATAGTAATACATTCACTTATTACTAAGTGAACGTTCGGTTCATAAACATAAGAAAAAATCTTAGTCGCGTGGTCATACGCTTCTAATATGTTATGTACACCTATAGCTAACTCCCAAGTGTCATCAGCTATGTAACTATCTGTACACTCACTATATAGTTGTGTTATTACTGGACGATAAGCAATCGCCTTTCTTAATAAATCGTTGGTTGAGCCCCAACGTGTAGGAGTATCTAATGACCAATACACTTTTTTAAGTTGATATTGGTCACATAATTGTTTATATCGTCTTTTTATCTTTCCGATCCTAAGCCACTTCACTATATCCCTAATTGGTTCTAATAAATCACTTAATTGTTTTATGCCTGCTTGGCAAGATAAGTTAACTATATGCGCACAACAACGTATGTGTAATAAGCTACCCCCAAGGATTAAACTAAAGCAGGTTCGTTATACAAAAGTTCTATACATTTAGTGTTCGCGGTTGCATTATCAGTTGAACAACAAAATATTTTATCTAATAAGTTCCATTCTCTACATATCTCTACTAATCTATATTTTATGTTTTCACCGGTATGTCTTTCTGGCATTGTCTCAAAAGCAATTATTCTTTTTTGAATAATCCAATTTTGATCTATCCAATGTGCTGTTACACACATATAAGGTTCTAAATGTGGGGGAGCAGACCAAATGTCAGTTGTTATGCTAACCCTACCATTGAAAGATTTAAACATTTCAACTAATTCATAGCGCATTGATTCGTATAATTTAATTCTGCGTCTTTTAAGAGTGCTCCTAGGGATTGCTCTATATTGTGGTTGCAAAGTTTTTCTATTGAGACGCTCGTATGCCCTACTTTCACCGTGGTTAAAAGGCAATTCATCACAAATTACATACCTAGAAAATTCATCAATCATATCATTACGATTATATCTAAAAGGCATACCTGTGATGGGAATGTCCCATTGTGTCTGTTGGCTTCCACTTGTGGTCCCGCGGCCGCTTGCTGCATGAGTTTCTTTTGTGATTCCATGCTTCTTTGCCAAATGTTTGTTAAAAGATCCCGTACCACCACCTAACACATATTCACAAAACACAATAAATAAATGTTTATAAAATATGAATATATAATGTATCAATGTATTATGTATGTCAGTATGTATAAAAAACTTAAAAAGTATTTACCTCTGGCGAAACTGTATGAAACTAAGGGCTTTACTCCTTGACTTTCACAAATTTGACAAGTGCATAAGAAAATATCTGGATTCTCGGTTGGTTCTTTTGTGAAATACGACCACACATGTGAAACAGCTCTACCACTAGGAGGTGGCATTGCCGGAAAAGGTTGTCTTACTGGTTCATCTTCATCTAAATAAATAATTTAAAATTATAAAACTATAATTAAATAAATAAATAATTTAAAGTTTAATTAATTTGAAGAATAAAATTATAAAACTAACCGATAGTTTGGAAATTGACTCGTTTACCACGAGCTTGTCTTTGTTGTTGTTGTTCTCCTTGTTCTTCATGTGATCTTGTTGATGACTGTCGAGATATATTTATCCCAATTGGGGTCGTTGGTTCCTCTTCTTGTTCTTCTTCTTCATCAATTTGTATTTCTCTTTCCACTTCTTCTGCATAATTATGTAACTCCGGGTCGTACCCTTCCGGATAATTATGTTCATAATTATAATTACTGATGGAAGGTGTTGTTGATACCGACGGAGTAGAAGTGGCCTTTCTTTTGGACGAACTGGAACCTCCCAATGATTTTGCCACTTTAGTAACTTTTTTTGTGGCTTTTTTCAAAAATGAAGACATGATTGATAATATTGAAGTAATAATAGAAATATAGAATTAAGAAATAAATAAATAATTAATTATGTAACTAACTAAATTAAGAAATAATTAAAAGACTAATTATTTAATTAAGAGAATAATTGCGTAATTAAAGAATTAAGTAGAGAGAGTAAGTAGAGAGAGTAGGAGAAGAGATGAGTTGTGAATGAAAATGATTGAAATTGATGAGTATTTATAATGAAAAATGCAACGGCTAGTTCAACGGTCATAAACGGTAACTTTTGGCGAACCGGTTCCATGGAACCGGTGGGCCGGTTCAACCGGACCGGTCCCGGTTCCGGTTTCGGTTCCGATTCCACGGAACCGTTGAGCCGGTTCAACCGGACCGGTTCCGGTTCCATGGAACCGTTGGACCGGTTCCGGTTCCAAACCGCGGTTTTTTACCCGGTTCACGACGTTTTTTTCCGACGGTTTCACGGTTTCGCGGTTCGGGGCGGTTCGGAACCTGTCGCAAACGGTTCCGGTTCCAAGCGGCTCGGGACCGGTTCGGTTCCGGGTAACCCGCCCCGTGGCCATGCCTAGGGATAAGGGAATATTGGGGAGTTACCTTCTATTTTTAGCTAAATTAAAGTCTATAAATAGAGGACTTGTTTGTTCCTCAAATCAAGCCGTGTATGAGCAATCAAATTCATAGGTTATTTTTGGGAAAAAATTAACAAGAAATATTTTGTTCAAAAATTGCCAATTAACTTATAATATTTTTTTGTGCAACTCTGATTTTATCTTTAGGGAATTTTGAAATCCCTAGGGATTGTGGTTTTTCTTTCTATTTAGACCTAGAAGGTTTCCACATAAAATTGTGTTGTCTCTTTCATTATTTCGCTCTAAGTTTAAGTTTTATTTCTTTTATCTAATTTCGCAAAAACAGGGCTAAAATACTTAAGCTTATTAAAGCAACAATTCACCCCCCTCTTGTTGTCGTTTCCATCTCTAACACAGTCTACAAAATCTGTACATTGCACAAGGTTTTATATTAGTTTAGTACTCTTACATTAGTATAGTATTGATGCAGATAATATTAAGCCTTTTCATTACTTTTTTTAGGAAAAATTGTCACTAATAAACCAAATTTTGCTCGATTTGTAGAAAATCAACCTGCCTATTGTTCATTCTTAAATAAATCCATCTATTTTGTATATTTGCTAAAAATAAACTTTATCTATAGGTCAAGTAATAAAAAATAAACAATAGTTGAGTTTATAATCAATAATTATACTAACAAGGGGGTCTATTTAAAAATAAATAATAGTTGGTTTTATTTTTTGGGGATTAAGCTAAAAATAAACTCTATCTATAAGTCAAGTAATTAAAAATAAATAACAATTGATTTATTTTTGACAATTTTTCCTTTTTCTAGAAAAACTATATGTCTCACACTATTTTTTTGGATATAGTTTTTTTTTTACGAATTGTTGTATAAGGTTTTCTATCCATGAGACTCACCTCATATTCAGGTTAAATAACCAAACTAATACAAATTAAATTAGGATTCGAGGTATTCAAAACAGACCCGATTATCTAAAATTTACCAGATGTTGTAACTGAACCCGATTTGATCCGACTTAAAAAATGATTTACATTCATGAAAAAAACAATATGAATACAAAACCTGATTTCAAATTAACCAGAAGTACCTAACCCGAAATCTACTCAATAACTCAAATGAACACTAGTTTAGACTAAGAGGGTAGGACATGGACCAAGATAGCGATAATAAGATAAAAGGGAAACAAATTAAATAAGCCATCCAAAAAGATCCAACCAGGCACCGAGTATCAAAGGAGATTGTGGCTTAGATTCGCAACAACGTCATGGGATCCTACATCGCGGAAACTCAACCTCTTTATCCCTTGAAAATCTGCAGGAAAAAGTTGATAACCAATAGGAGGATGCTGACTGGTGAGGTATACACTTCCTGATGCATATCATAACCCACAAACTTATAGTCACTCCCTCCTATTTAATTTTCATCATTTGTCATTTTGATTTATCCACTTAATTTGTATTATTTTTATTTTTGGACAATAACTCACCACTTTTTTATAATCTTATCCACACAATTTAACTCTCTTTTAATTTCATCCATCCAATTCATTTTTTCTCTCTCCATTTATTGCCATTATCCACCTTTTTCTTAAAAAAACACCAATTTTCTCTTTACATCAAATTAAAAAGGACAGAAGGAGTATTTATACAGTACCAGTTACTTAAAGATAACAACCCAATTGTCAGCAGAATAAGTAAAAAAATAGTAAACACAAGTAAACTGCAGGGTCGTCTTAGGTATTTCGAAGGGCCTGAAAAATAAGATATGGGCCATTTGAAAACAAATGTTTTTATAGTCATTTAAATGGATAAAAAAAATTTCTCCCTAATTTCATATCCCTATAAATATTTTCTTTTAAGAGACATAATTAATCATCTCAACAACAAAATTTCAATTAAAAATCAAAATTGAAGCAAAACAACCTAATTTTGAGCTATATTCCTAGAATTTTTGACAATTAACAATTTATCTTCCTTTTTTTTTTACAATTTTTGACAATTAGCAATTTAAAATTAGGCAAAATTGTCAATAATAAGCAACATATATTATTTTCTAGTAGTCTTTTTTTGAACAGAAATATTAGTATATGGTGATATATAAAAGACTAATTTTTATAAAATTCTTGATTTTTTTCTAACATCCTAAAATACTAAGACTCAAGAGAAATGCAAACGATTACAAATAGAAAATAAAAAATAAAATGGCAAACATCATCATTCCAAATAAAAAATAAAAAATAAAAAAGCAAACATCTTTGAAATATCTTTGCCGTGAGCCTTGTGGACTACATCTACATTGCATCTTCTCAAAAAAAAAATTCTCAAATTTTCAATATTTCACAAAATCCTAACTTGGACTTTTCAGTCAGTTTGAATCTTTAATTTGCTTTAATATGTAAGTTTTTGAATTTATTTTTATTGTAGTATTGAATTAAAAGATAAAGAAGATAATGTAGGATGAATTATACCTTTGACCAATTCATATTTAATAGCAGAGAAATATATAATAAGATCTTCAAAGGTGATTTCTTGAGTTTTTTGCAATATTGAAAAATTGAATGTTAGCAAAGTTGTTTTTTAGGAAAAATTATTTCAACGTCTTTACCAATTTAATTTCAGAAAAATAGTAATTTTGGAAACTGATATAATCTTGGAAATCTGATATAAAAAACAATGAAAAGTTAGTTAATACCTCCTAATTCCCATATCAAATGCAATTATTCCTTAAAATAACACTAATTATTCACATTATGGAGTATAAATTATTTTGAATAAATTCAGGGGTTGGTAATGATATCAACTGACAGCATTTATGTATAAAATTATATACCTGTTAATACTAATATATGTGTTGATTTAGTTGGTAGAAGTTCTGTTATGTGAATGCATTGACTTAGATTCAAAACTCCTTAAACTTATTTTTTAAATATAACAAATCTTGTATGAGACAATTTCATCGTGAGACGAGCCCATATAAGCAGTCTATTAGTATTATATACATAAAAAACCAATGAAATTTGAATTATATGGGCAACAATTTTTTTTAAAGTTTAGGCTGACCCAATGAGGTCGTATTATGGTGATATGGTCTCAATAAAAAATTAGTATTTTAAATACTATTGAAATCATATGATTTTGTTTTAGATTCGCCACTGACCACCTGCAAAATGTATTAATTTAGTATTTTCATATTTTTCTTAAACAAATGAATTTTTTTCTTGCCTTATTTTCACTGAAAATTTTATTCATATATGTGTATACTAAATTTTGCAATTCCTGCAATATTTAAGGTTCTTGATTCAAAAAAATTGGATCTGTTCAATTCTTGAAATAGAATCAAGATACTAACAAAACACAACCCATAAAATTAATTTCCCCTAAATAAATATTGTGATAAATGTAAGGTTTTCTCTTTCTTCAATTCCTAAAGTAAATTTTCATGAATTCTTGATTCGAGCAAATTATTTGTTATGAATTATGATATCTTTAAATAAATATTGTGATAAATGTAAGTTCCAGTCTTCCAGATAAGTGGAAAGCAGGTGCCAAAATCGATGAAAACAAGCTCCTTTCCAATAAAAACAGGTTACTTTCCTTCTTTTTTTTCACATACACGTGTAATTAATGTATTGTATGCTTGTAGTTGTTGTAGAATCAAGCATTAGATAATGTTAGGGATTATTGTAATATTTATTATTGATTAGAGCTAATAATTTCTTGGTAATTGCAATAATCCAGGGATTGAAAGCTTGGTAATTGCTTGGAATAATCACAAATTATTGTGTAAGCTTAATTGATAACATATAGACAACCCTAAATTTTTAGAAAAAATATTTGGCATTTGTTAAAAGGCAGGAAGAATATAAGGAAAAAGTAGTATAATGGATTGATAAGCTTTTTAAATTCTTCTTGTAGTCTTTGGGTAATGAAGAATCTTGCACATATATATAGTGCAAGATGCCTACAATATTACTACAATACTACTATGTATGAAGATAGCATTCTTTATCCAAATGCATTCACATGAATTGTCATATTACTTGTAATACTCCCCCTTGAATACATTACATATATGTGAAAATTTTATTATGACATTCATACCCTAAACTGCCTCATTAAAAACCTTTATAAAAAAAACCAATGGGATAAAAACCTAATCAAAGGAAAAAATAGTACGGTGAGCATATTTCTCCCCCTGAAGCTAACATATGTCTCGAAATCGGAACATTCCAATCTTGCTTACTAAATACTCAAATTGCCTTGATAAAAGTGACTTTGTGAATAAATCACCGGGGTTTTCACAGAATTGAATTTTTTGGACTTTTATATTTTTATCTTTCTGCAGATCATGTGCGAAGAATGATTTTGGTGACAAGTGTTTTGTTCTGTCTCCTCTGATGTATCCTTCTCTGACTTGGTTGATACATGCATCATTTTCTTCATAAATTGTAGTTGGTACCCTAGTTGTATCGTTTAAACCACAATCTTCTTGGAGTTTGCCGATCATAGATCTCAACCATACACACTCTCGACTGGCTTCATATAAAGCTACAAATTCTGCATGATTTGTAGATATAGCCGTTAGAGTTTGTTTTGTTGATTTCTAAGATATTGCGGTTCCTGCATATGTAAATACATATTTAGTTTGTGACTTGGCTATATGTGAATCAAATAGATATCCTGTATCAGCATATCCAGTAAGTATGGCATCATTTCCTGACTGAAAAAATAATCCAAGGTCTATAGTTCCCTTTAGGTATCGAAATAGATGTTTTATCCCATTCCAATGTCTTTTTGTTGGTGCATTACTACTTACAGAAAATGCTATATCAGGTCTTGTATTATTTGCTAAGTACATTAAAGCACCAATGGCATTCAAGTATGACACTTCAGGGCCTAAAATTTCTTTGTTTTCTTCTTGTGGACGTAATGGGTTATCCATTATGTTTAGTGATTGTATCACCAATGGGTAACTTAGTGGATGAGCCTTGTCCATGTTAAGCCGTTTTAAAACTTTCTCAGTATAATTGCTTTGATGGAAAAATATTTTACTTTTCAAATGTTCTATTTGTAGTCCAATGCAAAATTTAGTTTTTCCCAAATCTTTCTTCTCAAATTCCCTCATCAAATATTTAGCTGTTAATTCAATTTTTTTTGGAGTTCCAATCAGATTTTAGTCATCTATATACACAACAATTATTACGAAACCTGATCAAGATCGTTTGATGAATACACATGGACTAATTTGGTTATTTTTGAATCCTGATTTCATAAGGTATTCACTCAAACGATTACACCACACTCGCCCAGATTGCTTTAATCCATACAGTGATCTTTTTAATTTTATGGAAAGCATTTCTCTAGGTACATTCTTTATTAGTAAGTTTAGTCCTTCAAAGACCTTCATATAGATGTCTGTGTCAAGTGACCCATATAAATATGCAGTTACGACATTCATCAATCTCATGTGTAGGCGTTGAGAAACTTTTAAACTTACCAAAAATCTGAGTGTGGTTGCATCAACTATTGGGGAATATGTTTCTTCATAGTCAATTCTTGGCATTTGAGAAAAACCTTAGGCTACAAGTCTTGCCTTGTATATGACAATTTTTTTTTCTCATTTCTTTTTCTTACAAATACCCATTTGAAGCCTACAGGTTTTACGCCTTTTGGAGTTTGTAAAATTGGCCAAAGACTTCTCTTTTTTTTAACGATTTTAACTCTGTCTCAATTGCTTCTTTCCATCTTGGCCAATCAGGTGTTTTTATGCATTCATTTATCGATATTGGTTCAAGATCATTTTCATTATTATTATATCAATAGCTATGGAATAAACAAAGGATTCATTTCGAATGATCCTTTTTCGATTCCATTTTTTCTTGGAGAAAATATAATTTATTGAGGTTTCATAATTTTCATTTTCTTCTTTTTCATTATCGGAGATATCTTGATTTTCTCCTTTATTCTCACTTTCATTTTGAGTATGCACCTTCTTGTTTTCTCAATTTTCTTGGTTTAAATCTTTTGAACCAAGTGGTCTTCTACGCTTTCTTTGCACAACAATTTCATCACTTTTTGCCTTTTCATCAGAAATTTCTATTCGAGCAGGAGTATTTGCTGATGGTATATGTGATTTTGTAACTTTCTTAGTATCTGTGAATGCAGCAGGTAATTGGTTAGCAACACTTTGTAGATAAACAATTCGTTGTACTTCTTGTTCACATGTTTTTGTTTTTGGGTCTAAATATTCTAAATACGTTGCTTTCCAAATAAGTTCCATATTTCTTGTTTGTAAGTCCACATTCTCTCCCCTTAAGGATGAGAATATTGTCTCATTAAGGTGGCAATCAACAAATCTAGCTTTAAATTGATCACCAGTTAATGGTTCAAGATATCGAATGATTGATGGAGATTCAAAAACGACATATATTCTCATTCTTCTTTGTGGACCCATTTTTGTACGTTGAGGGGGAGCAATGGGCACATATACAGCGCATCTAAAGATTTTCAAATGTGAAATATTAGGTTTATGACCCGCTACTAATTGCATTGGCGAGTATTTATGATATGCTGTAGGTTTTAACCAAATCAATGATGTTGCATGTAATATTGCATAACCCCAGGCCAATGATGGTAATTTTGATTTCATTAGAAGTGGTCTTGCAATTAATTGCAATCTCTTAATTAAGGATTCAGCAAAACCATTTTGTGTGTGAACATGTGGCACAGGGTGTTCCACTTTAATTCCAATTGACATGCAATAATCATTAAAAGTTTGAGATGTGAATTCGCCGGCATTGTCCAATTGGATGATTTGTGGAAGTAGTTTTTCAAATGCATTGTTTCTACTTGATAGAAGGCTTACATGTGACCATCTTTTGGGAGCGTCTATTAAGACCATAAAGTACCTAAAAGGTCTACATGGTGGATTAATTGGTCCACATATATCTCTTTGAATTCTTTCAAGAAATATAGGAGATTCAATAACAATCTTATTTACTAATGGTCTAGTAATAAATTTTCTAAGAGAACAAGAGGTGCATAAGAGCCTATTTGACCGGAAAATCTTAATATTTCTTAGTGGATGCCCGACTGAATTTTCTATTATTTTATGCATCATCCCAGTGCTAGGATGACCTAAGCGGTCATGCCATAGGGTAAATAGCTCTTTATTGTCTAGTCTTTTTACATTTATTTCAATCGGGGGTATATGAGTGAGATACAACCTTGATGAATATACTGGCATTCTTTCAAGGATAATTTTTGTGCCATTACTTTCTGTTGTAAGGCATAAGAATTCTTTCTCATTTATGGTTATAGTTTTCATATGGTAACCATTCTGGTGTATTGGCTTGAAACTGATAAGATTTCTTCGAGATTTACTCGAATATAGTGCATCATTTATTACTAATTTTGTCCCCATAAGGAGTATGATGCATGCTTTTTCAGTGCCTTTAATTAATTTTGTTGTTACTGATATAGTATTGATATTTTCCTGAAGCAATTTTAAGTTTGAAATATATTCTCGATTTTTCAATATCATATGTGTTGCTCCACAGTCCATGAGGCAATGAAATGTTGATTCATTTACTGACATTTCCTTTTTTAAGACAAGAGAACAAAAAAAAATTTATATTATTAATATAAAGCCAAAATACTCAATACAAAAACATAACTAGAGAATTACAACTTATCAAATTAAAAAAAAAAGGAAAACAAGTTAGAGAAGCAAAAAATGCATCTAGTCATCTCGAAAGATATAATTATCTTTTTCTTGGGGATCAAGTTTGTGGAGATTTACATCCTCATTAAAGAAATCGGAGACATCTAAGGTAGGCCCAGATGTACTTGCTTCATTTACAAAATTTGCTTCTGCCCTTTTTCCTTTGTTTTTCTGAAAGCTTGATATAAATCCACTAAATGTTTGGCGGTACGACAAGTTTGCCCTCAATGTCCAATCATGCCACATCTATTACATGTGCTTTTGTGTTTCTAGATTTGTTTAAAATTATCATTTTGGGGGGAAAATATATTTCTTTCATAAATGTGGTTACGTCCGTGGCCACGACCACGACCACGGTCATAGAAATTTCCTTGTTCAAAAGTATTCATGCCGCTTTTTTCGTGATATTTTTCACGACCTCTGCCTCTTATGAAATTGTTCCCCCGACCTCGATGGCGTACATGCCTCTCAATCATATTTGTCTCATTAAAGGGCATAGACCCTACAAGTCTCCTGTTGTGATTTTTTAATAATAATTCTTTTTTTTGTTCCGCAACAAAAAATGTTTTCAGCAATTTATGATATTTCTTGAAATGTCTTTCACGATATTGTTGTTGTAACAAAATGTTATTTACGTGAAAGGTTGATAATGTTTTGTCTATCATTTCTTCATCTGTTATTAGTTGTCCACAATAGACTAATTTTGATTTTATCAGATAAATGGTTGAATTATAATCACTAATTTATCTTAAATCTTGAAATCTTAACTCTCGTCATTCATCGATGGCCTTTGGGAGAAGTACACTTTTATTATGGCCAAATCTTTCATTTAGCTCTTCCCAAAGTAATTTTGGGTCTTCATAATTGGTGTATTCGTGTTTGAGACCGTTGGTTAAATGATGTCTCAAAATTGATACAGCTTTTGCCTTATCTTCCACAATTTTTATGGGATCTCTTTCAATACCTGTTCCTTTGTCGACAGGATTAAGTTCAATTATTGTGTATAATAAACTTTTTCCTTTTAAATATAATTTGACATCTGAAGCCCCATTGTATGAATTGTTTCCTGTTAATTCCAAGGCATTGAATTCTCTCTTTTTGAGATCAACCATTATTTTCTTCAATTGAGAAAATGATAAGGTTATTTAATGATTTTGTGTATCATTAGAGATATTAAACCATATTAGTATTATCTCCCCTTGATTCAATATCTCAGATATAACAAGCACAATATAATCATATTAATAGATGATTAAAAAAATACAAATTGCAAAAAAAAAATTACAAGGTTTATAATTTATTTTTGGATAATCAGGTAGAGCATTAGCGCTACGAGTAATACAATTAAGCTCATAATGATAATGAATGCTTCTAGTATTTTACTTATATTGTCGGCAATTGGATTGAGGTGGGAGTTTGAAGATGTATTGTTTGCCATGGATGGTTGAAGGAAGAAGATGAAGAAAGAATTTAACGGGTTAAAAAAAATTTATTTATTGCGTTTGGGATAAGGTGTGAGTGGTGTGTGTGTTTTTGACGGGTAAAAGACCCTATTTATAGGGGGTAAAAATACCATTTTCATATTTTATCTCAAAGTTTAATAAAAAAAATGTGGTAAATAAATAGAGATTATGAAAAAAAAATTATTTATTTTTATTTATTTATTTATTTTTTGGTTAATGATTATTTTGGTTCAGAATCAAACCCTTAACGTTTTACTTAAATTATAATTTTTAGACCACTATGACATTCATCTAAGGGTGATACTTTTACAATTAAAAAGGATTTTATGTTATGTAGAGCTAATTTTATCATGTGTGCTAATAATCTGTGTTATTGGTAAATTAAGACAACTTATTATTATTGAGTTTACAATGTTAAACAAAATAGAATCAAATAACTTAATTTTTTGAAATTTGTTTATTAATGATATGTGTGTGTGTGTGTGTGTATATATATATATATATATATATATATATATATATATATATATATATATATATATATATATATATATATATATATATATATGTATATATATAAGGATGAAATTAAATTTTATAAGTTTATTAAGCGATTATATACGTATAAATATATAAAAGTTTGATGTATATAATTTTATAGACTAAAGTAAAAGCAAAAACGAACATAAAAATTAAACGATATTATTAAGATAAATTATTTTATGGGTTAATAGTCTGAAAACGTTTACTACTAGTTCCTTCGCTTTCGTCATTTTTCCTTTTATTATTACTTTCTTGTGGTACCGCAAGATCATTAGTAGGTTAGACTGGTGGGTTATCAGTAGGTTGTGGTGGCTGATTAGTAGGTGGTTGTGTTGGTGGATTAGTTGCATTATTGGGACTTGACATTGAGTTTTCATTTACAGGAGTATTATTTGGATTATGTCTTCGTAGTTGGTTTGAACCACTACTTGCTGGGTTGGTAGTAACATATATACAATTTTCTTCATGGATAAAGTATAGAACGGTGTTAGTATCACCTTGAATAATAATATTGATACCGTTTGATTGTTGGTCCATAGTGTGGCTAAAAAAAATGTGTTATAATGTTTGGAGAAGAAAAAAAAATATTACCTTCTTGGATTTTTATTGAAAGCGAAAAAAATGATGTTGATAACGTGTTAAAAGATAGGAAGAATATAAAGAGAAAAGTAGTATAATGGATTGATAAACTTTTTAAATCCTTCTTTTAGTCTTTGGGTAATAAAGAATCTTGCACATATATATAGTGCAAGATGCCTACAATATTACAACAATACAACTATTCATGAAGATAGCATTTTTCATCCCAATACATTCACATGAATTGTCATATCACTTGTAATAGCATTGTTATTATAATCTAATTGATGACATAGTGGCATGATCTTGGATGAGGGTGTTTAATAGGTCGCGCTCCCATTTTGAGCCCTTATCCGGCTCGTTTTTAGAAGGGCTTTGTAAGGGCCAGGCCGAAAACGGGTTATATTATAATTAAAATGAAGTGAGTTATAAAAAGGCTCAATAAAGGCCAAAAACAGGCCTTTGTAAATAACATAATTAATATATAATTTAAATATTATAAATGGCAATGTCAATAAAATTATTAATAATTTTCAATTTAATTATTATAAATGATAATTTAATTGTTATAAATTGATAAATAGGGATTAAACTAATTTTTAATAGTAAAAATGGGCCGGACCGGGGTTTCAAAGCCCGGCCCATTTAAAGTGCATATTAATTATAAAGGGCCCTTATCCGGCTCAGCCCACATTTACTTAAGCCTGGCCCGGCTAATATTTACTTAAGCTCGGTCCGGCCCTTACCCCGGCCCATTGAACACCCCTAATCTTAGAGAATTTTGGTACTTAATTGGATTAATTGTTATCATAAAGCTTTGTCATTGTTGTTATTGTTGTCTATAAATGTAGACACATTTGCATTACTAATACTTGGTAACTGACCTGTTTGTTGTGGCGCTCCAAGAGTAGGTTCAATGTTGTAGCTTCATCTCCATTGCCATCTATGCCTTTCTTACTACAATCAAAGCGGTTATGTCTCTCTTGTTGTTACCTCTTTACTTCACTTTTCCTAGCCTTGTATGTATCAATCTCTCCAAGCTTTAAATGCGTCCTACTTCGTGCTGCACCTTATGATCCAATTCAATCCCCTCTTTTTACTTACCCTTCTTCTTATGGTGAACACAAACATGCCTTTCCTACTCTTCGCACATCCTGTTCTTCCCCTGTTTTTTTCTCAGGTAAAACTCATTCTTCTCTCTTTTCAAGGACCTTGACATTTTTATGGTTTATTTAGTTATGTTTTTTTTGGGTTGTGTTAGATTACCCATCTGTTTTTACGGAGGTTCAACAATGTTGTCAAAATTGGACCAATTTTTCATTGAGTTACAAGCAAGGAAAGGCTGGCACATTTGGTGGGAATTTAAGCTTAGAGATAAGGATTTCTATCTTGGATCAATTACAACAAAAGATGGATTTTCCATGTGGTTTCTTTCATCCATATCCTATCAATATTAATGGTTAGTATTCGATGTGGAATCTCAAGGATATATATATATATATATATATATATATATATATATATATATATATATATATATATATATATATATATATATATATATATATATATATATATATATATTACATCTAATGGAATTGAGTTTACAAATGTTCTTCCGATCTTGAAATTATCACTTAAATGTCAAGGAATCAATTCAATCAAAAGTTTAAATAGATGATTAAGCCCTAGAATGTGTCACATGCTTTCATACGCCCCCTTTCACACGATAGTCTTTTAGGCCGGAAGTGTGAATGCAGTACATTTTCTTTTCATACTTAGTGCTAAATATTCCACTTTAAATAAGGAGTGACTGAGATTCGAATCTATGACTTCTTATCACACTGGCTTATGATATTATATCAAAGAACTAGTCAACAAAAATCTTAAACTTATGGTTGAGGCCCTAAAATATGTCATATACTCATTAAATTCTTGTTTTCTTAACAAATATGGTATATTTTGTGGTTTTCAGATAAAGCAGAGATGGAAAAGTGCAAAGACGTGGTAGTAGTTTCAGCTATATTTGATGATCATGATAAAATCCGGCAACCAAAAAGGCTAGGCTCTAAGACTCTAGATATCACTTGTTTCTTCATGTTTGTAGATAATGTTACATTGAAAGGGCTAATTGATCAAAACTTATTTTCAAAAGAGACAATTAAATATAAGATTGGTGTATGGAGGCTACTAATTGTTTCCACTGAAGGGCTATATCCAAATCCAGCCATGAATGGCGTAATACCAAAGTACTTGGTTCATAGGCTTTTTCCCAATGCTAAGTACAGCATTTGGTTGGATGGTAAATTACAACTTGTGGTAGATCCTTTGCTTTTGATTCATTCTCTTGTTATCAAGGAAGATGTGGATATGGCCATTTCAAAGCACCCCTTTTTTATGCATACCATGGAAGAAGCTATGGCCACTACAAGATGGAAGAAATGGTTGGATGTAGAAAAAATAAGGGTGCAAATGGAAACTTATTGTGAGAACGGGTTGCGTCCTTGGTCATCAACCAAGCTGCCTTACTCATCAGGTAAATCATAACGTTTATTAACTTTTTGGTTTTATCTTGGTTTTATGCTTGCTATTGTTTATTTTTCATTGCATATTAGGAAATACCGTACCTTACCATAGCATCATACTCGGTAAATTCTGCTTATAAAGCAAGGGTCCGGAAGAAGATGACGAATAAATCATATCTGTAGCCCCTCCTAAAAAGTTAGGAGGAATGTGGTCAATTAAACCCAAAATAGCTATAGAAATAGAGGAACTATAATCGACACAATGAAAGAAAAGGTAGCAATTTGGAGAAATACATGAATTCTTTTAGTTTTTGATATATACTCTCCCTATCCTTCTGAAATAACACCATTTAACTCAAAAACCCTCACTTATTTGAGTTAAATAATGCTATCTCAGAAGGACAGAGCAAATAACAGATTTGAAGAAGAGGATTTTGAAGTTAAGGAATTTAAAAGGATTAGTTATTTATTTATTTTTTATGACTAAATTTCTTAAAATTATGAAGATTTGAAAAAAAAAAAAAATAGTAAACACCAAATTTCTTGTCTTTCCCTTATAGACAAATAAGTGAAATTTTTTTAATCAATTCTTCCCCTTTTTCTCCTTTTCATTTCCTTTTGTTTTCCTTCTCTCCTAAATTCTTACTGAAACATAATAATATTAGTATATACGGAAAAATATAAAGAAATTCAACATTCTAAATGTTGTATTCGAGAAAGTATAAGAGGATTTAGTTTAGTATACAAGGAAAACATGAAGAAAATTATCATGTAATTAGTGTATAGATCCTAATTAATTCAATACGTAGTTTGTGTATGTGCTTAGACTTATGGTATATAAACCCTTTTTTACAATAAAATGACAAACACTCAGAATCTGAATTAGGTGAGGTTGTATGATATCATGTTTTAACAATTAAAAAGTGTAATAAATAGGATCGGTGATTTAGGTGTTGTTCATAAAAGAAAAGTATAAAGGCGAAGCGTAATTAGCACCAAAGATTAAAAAGGATTTGTAATCAATTTTTTGCTTCAAAACAAAGTTTTAAGACATCCCTTTTCACGTTTAATATTAGTATATCTGGAGAATTAGTACATGTAATGAGTTGTAAGCTATAATTTTGGATATACCTTTTAACCTAACTCAAGCATAAAAGTAAGCTTACATTGCCATACATTTATCACTATGCTAATTGTTAATGAAAGGGGTCCCACTTAATAAAAAAAAAAAAGGAAATTTTCTTGATAAAAACTATAATAACTCATTGATGAGATGTGATTTAGTGAATAAAAAGAATTTTATGTGGTTATCTTTGTTAAAAGTAATAGAAAATAATTTAAAATGTTTTAAAAAAACTAAATTGTACTCCTATTGTTTTAAAAAAAATTTCATTCGTCATTTTAAGGTGTTTTATTTATTATTTTCATAAAATTTTTTTTTATGTATATTACAAATTTTAGACCAAAATAACTTTATTCATCTTCATTTCTATATTTCAAAAATGTTTACGGTAACCACATATTTTCCACTAATTTCATTTTAATATTTTATATTTCTTATAGTTTTCACATGTTACCCATAACTTTATAAAAATATTTTTTTGTTAGTTGTAGTCATCATATTCTTTCACCAACTCTTTTTAAATATTTCTTAATGTTTATAGTTCCTATTTTTTTCTCCATAAAATTTATTATCAATAAAATAATGTATTCACCATCTAAAAGATTTTATTTATCATAACTCTCGTGGACATTTCTTATGGAAATTTCATTAAGAAACAAAGAGAGTAGCAAATATATAAAATGGGAAATTTTTATTTTTTTAATGCACTTAATACTTATACAAGTTTTCCCAATCTTTAGTACATCTAGCATAATATTTTATACAATTAAAAATTTATTATGCAAATTAAAATTCTGGTAATTCGAGATCCCATTTGCCAATTAGAGATAGCTATCCAAATTCCAAACTATTTTTAATATCTTTTAAGTGAATTATTTAAAAATTATATATTAATTTACTCAATAAATTAATAAACTTATTGGCTGGTGAGACCTTAGAGAGGTAGAAAAAAGATAATTCAACTTCACTGAAGATGGATTTCAACGATAAGGAAAATTAGGAGTTATCAGTATAAAAACTCGTATAATACACAAATTTCTTAATATTAACATATATAAGCATTTGATTTTTAACAAAAAAGTAACTTTATTGTCGTTATGAAGTTCAAATTCTTCCAATATACTGTAATGATCATATAATATTAATACAACAATTTGTTATTAAACCATTGAATGCCAACATTAATTCAATTTTACATATATAACTTAATAAAATTATTATAAAAACAAAAATAAACATCAAATATGTTTAAATTAAAAATTACATTAATTTACAATTATTTCCTTTTCATAAAAACTTACTGAAATAAATTATTAAAAATCTATATCCTTTTCATCGATTAGAATAGAGTATAAATAGAATTAATTATTTTTAGGTATAAATTTTTCTCTAATATTTGAATATTTATCTTAAAACCTCTGATATTTTACTCTATGGATAATCTTATTAAAAGAGTGTCATGTTGAATTTGACAACTATTTTAATAAGTTGTATTATGAATGTGAACATTAATTCAATTTTACATTTATAATTTGATAAAAATATTTAAAAGCAAAAACATTAAATATGTTTAAATTAAAAATTACATTAGTTTACAATTATTTCCTTTTGATAAATACTTTACTGAAATAAATTATTAAAAATCTATTTAGATAATCTTATTAAAAGAGTGTCATATGAAATTTCTCCCCTTACACGTAGCGATTCTCAAACCCAGCCTTCTCTTCAAAAAGTTGTCGACCAAAGCTAGGAAAGGATGAGAACACTATAAATTAGAGAACACTGTCCCATTAAAATGCACACTTTTGAAAAAGAATCACATAATTATTGCGACTAGACGTAAGCTTAAACCAATTTGTGTTCTCTAAAAAAAAAAATTAGTTCAAAATAGCGAAGCTCGTACAAATTATTGCTTCGGTAATCTGTGTTCAAAACAATTTGGTACATATTACCAACATACTACTATGTTTTAAATCTTTTATTATTAACAGTATGCAATAGAAATATTATTGGAATGATTTACCTCACATTGACAAATTAAAGATGATATGCATATTTTATAAGTTATTAAAGTCTTTCATCCCATTGTCTATGGTTATGAGATTGTATATATCTCTTTATTGACTTATAAACTGTGTGCAACTCGTATTTTTCCATTAATATATGACATTTTCAATAAATCCAGCCTAATTCAATAATTATATAAAAATAAATAAAATGGAAAAAAATATAAAAAGATAAAAAAAAATATAAATGAAAGAAAAAAAAACCATCAAGTTTCTGATCAGAGGAAGATTAAAGAATATAATCTGATCATCGATTCGACTAATTTAGCAAATTAGGTACCCAACAATTCGTGTTTTTTAGGAGGTATTGTTTCTTTATTACACTTTTTCTCTAGACTAGACTAGACTATTAGCATTTTGCATTTTTAAAAAATTTGTATTTTCTCATTTTTTAATGTTATTTTTATTTAGAATATTTTACTTTAAAGAATGAAAATTCTAACTAAGATTTGTGAATGATATATAGAATATAAAATGGAGTATATATTAGGTAAGATCTCGTTAGATTCATTTTAATTTATACTTTATTATCATATATTTTTTATAATTTTTTATGATGTGTATTAGAAATATCGAAGTTCGAAAATTACTTTGAAAACTTTGCAAAAACTAAATGAGAATAACAAAAAGGAACAAAGGTAGTATGTAATTGGTGAAACTTTAGTCCAACATCAAGTATTGTGTTCTCTATGACGAACTTTAAACTTATCTTTTATCGAAAAAATTTTATTTGTTGGTGACCTAAATTATAGGTCCTTCAGTGACGTGATTGTACACGTAGTTAGCTCTGACGTGGTTGTACATGTGGCAGTACATGTAGCCATACACGTGACTTATCTTTTGATTTTTTAATTACCTTTTATTTTAATTTAACGTCATTAGTTTAGGAATCCAGCCTAAATGATATACTATAAACAAATTTCAAAGTTCATCCCAGCGAATATAATACTTAACATTAGACATGTTAATTATCTAACTAATTTTGACCAGAACAGATTAATTAGACGTATCATTTCGACACTTCACATTAAAAGTTTTTCTTTTGATATTTTCACACTTTCTTCCTCTGTAAAAAAAGACGTGCCAGATACAGCCATGATATTACGGAAGCATGGAGTTGGAAGCAATTTGTTTTCATGCCTAATGTTCAATGAGTTAGACGCCTTTAATCATAGAGATCAGCTTGCGTTTGCGTTTGTGAGAGACAAAATGAAGCCTAAAATTAAAATAAATATGTTTGAAGTGGAAGTTTTTGAGCAGATTGTTTTGGAATATCGCCACACTTTAAAGCGTAGAGTTTCTAACTCCATTGCAACCAGTGCAAGTCAACATAAGATCGTCAGAGCTCGACGTGATATTTCTGAGGAAACGATGGGTCTTGGCAAGTGTTTTGATTATTTTGTAGAGATGTGGGGTGAATCTCACTGACATTTTGATTATTTTCCTTCATTCGTTAAATTATTTGATTCATTTCTTGTTAAATAATGGAAAAATATCAAGATAATATCTATACAAATTAAGAGTATATACATAGTAGATGTATTTAATCGATCAAGGAAATACTTAAATAGTGTATATACAAAATATCAAGCTACATTTGCCTTATATTGCATTTTTATAATATTGTAGTTATATAATGTACTGTTTTTGTTGTTTATGTGTTGACGAGGATTTGAGAAAGAAATCAATGCAAGAAGAAAGACCCCAAAATCTATACAAATGGGTCAAGTTTTTTTTTTAAAAAAAAAAAAATGCAGTTCGAATAAGCTCAGAGTGGACTCAACTTTCACGCATCTCTTACCAAAGTCAACTTGCCTTTTCTCATGGTTTTGTATTATTTAATTTTGGTTTTTATTTTTTTTTTTTGTATTTTTATATGAAGAATGATTGGGTTATTATTAAGTCTTCTAGCCCTTGTTTAGTTTATGTTTTCTTTAGGGTTTCTTTCAATTTTGAAATCTCGGGATTTAGTTTTTTTGATTACTTCTGGAAATTATTTTTATTTACATCAATACTTTTTACCAATTGAATTATGTTATTCATTTATTGTTTTTAATTCAATTTCTTTAATGTTTTCTTGCTATTTTTTTTATGTAACTTTTTTCTTATTAAATATTATTGCTTTTGAAGAATTTAACTATTAGCATATAGATTTTTTTTTACTATCATAATATTCAGAGTCAAAGGTTTTTGATGAATTTCACCCCTATACCCAAAAGATCAAAAGTTTAAGTCTCAAGAACACCTTGCACAATTACACCCAAAACAAATTCTTAGACAACCCAAACAAGAACACAAACTAAATCAATCAAAATGCAATCAAGACCGACACAAAGATGTACGTGGTTCACCCTTACACTACTAAAAAAGATGGAGTTTTTAGACACATTATTTTAAACAGTTGAGTAACCGTCTAAAAAAAACAGAGCTTTTAGACGTTTTATTTTCGACATTTAAATACGTTGAAATAAATTATTAAAAGCGTTCAAAAAATTTAAAAAAAACATAAAAAAAACCGCCTCTTCAAGTTCCTAAAAATTTCAAAAACCCGCTTCTATGTTCTAACCCTAAGGGCATCCTTACTCATGACCCAAAAAAAGGTCATGATACTATTTCACAATTTTTCTCTCTCCTAAAATTTCATCTTTCAACCTAATTTTATTAACAATGACCTCTTTTAAAAGGTCATCATCCTCTCTTTCTTACTTTTTTTCTACCCCACCATAATTTATCTCCCTTAATTTATCTAACATTTATCTTTATTTTTTTATAATAATATTTTCATGTACAAAGTTAATATAATTTTTTATTTGATTAAAATAGATTTACTATTTTATAATTAAAAAAATTATTCTTTTAATAAAAATAATATTTTTTAATAAATATAAATATAAATATAATTTTTAATAAATATTTTTTAATATTTAATAAAAATTCGTTAACTTCAAATAAATATTACAATGCACATACATAAAATAAATACACAAATTTGAGCACTTTGATTGTAAGAAGATTTTTTCCTTGGTTTTTTTTTTACATGGATTTCTTCCATAATTTGGGTTATTTGAATTCATATTTTTTTGGGGGATTTTTGAAATGATTACTTTGGTATTTTTTTAAACAAAAAAAGTAGGAAAATATGAACAAAATATGTAAAAAAAAATTATGTCAAAAAATATCAATATGGGTCTCATTTTATAGATCTCGAAAAAATATGACCGTTGGTATAATTTTTTTTTAAAATTATTTTAATATGAAAATAGCCGTTAAAGGCAAAAAACGGGTATTTTTTCTCACCCAATCAGAAGCCGCCAAGTGGCCTGTAGCTGCACGCGTGTCAGAGGGGGGAGGCTGTTAATTTTCAACGCCCAATCAGAACGCGACACGTGGCGAAATTTTTTGAAAAAGAATGAGATGACCGTTCACCAGAACGGGTCACCCCAAGACCATTTTACCCAATCTTTTCCCTAACCAACCTAATATTAGATCATTATTATTATTTTCCTCATAGTTTGGTCACGTGAACTTGAATTAGATCACCAATAATAATGCTCTAGCAGCAACTCCCTTCTCCTTTTCCCTCTCACGCACACAGTAACTTGGTCTAATCCCTAACAGCAACTCCCTTCTCCGGCGGCCCAGAGCAGATCTATCCCCCTTGTACCGGCGGTCCTGTAGCAGTTCCATTCCATTAAAACCGGCGGCCTGTAGCAGTCTCCTCCGTACCCGCAGCAGCGCGCCATAGCAGGTACATTTTCTGAGTTTTTTTTCTTTTTTTCTTGTAAATTTCTGTACCAGCCCTTTATATGTGTTAAATTGTGTTTGGGCGTTTTTTCTTTACTTTTTTCTGGTATATTTCTTGTAAATTATTGACTGTAAATTTCCTGTAGCAGTTCCGATCCCCTCCATTGAAACCGGCGGTCCTGTAGCTGCAGTTACGTTTTTTATTTTTTTTTTTTTCGTTTTTTTCTTGTAAATTGTTGTACTGGTATATTTTTCTTGTAAATTGTTGTACAGGTATATATTTTTTTCTTTTTTCTTGTAAATTTATTGTAAATTATTGATTTTTTTGTGTTAGGGCTTTTAATTTTAAGTGGAGTTTGTTTTGATATTGTGATGGGTTAAATTGTGGAGTTTTCATGGTTGAAAAATTACTCAAACCAGCCCGAATATGGCCTGCACCAAAGCTACATGTTTATAGTTTGATTCTTCATGATAATAGGTTTTGAGGTTCTTTCTTCAAATTCATGTGATGTGTTAAATTGTGGTAGTCTATGCTTGCACTTATAGTTTAATTATTCATGATAATAGTATTTGGGGTTTTTCATGTTTTTGTGCTTCAAAGTCTATATCTTTACGGGTTGTACTCAATTATGCAATGATTTAATTGAGATTGATTTGTTAGAGTGATTAATCATCTATATGTTAGTTGTATGCATATGGAAGTTTTTAATCTTACTATTATATAATATGCATAGGATGTCTCAATATATTGATAAGAGTTGGATAAATAAACCAAGAAATACAGAAGCTTATATGAAGGGGGTTAGTGACTTTATGGAATTTGCAAAGAAAGGGACACAAAATGGTTTCATTAGATGCCCTTGTTGCAAGTGTCAAATTGATAGAAAAAAATCTTACCACTAGAGGAGGTTAAAAGACATATTTTGTTTAAAGGGTTTTATAAAGAATACAAGGATTGGATATTTCATGGACCTGTTGTGGAGAATGTGTGTTATCAAAAAGGAATTCCATTTATAGCTTCCAATGAATAAAAAAACTTAGGTTAAGATGATATATCGGGGTTACTTCGAGATGCTTTTGGGTCAAATATTTTAGGTGACTATGAGTTTGGTAGTGAACATAATGATGAGGGGTTAGCTAATGAGATAATAGAGGAACCTAAATTTCAATGTGAATCTGATGAATTTCCTACACAACAACTTGATGTGAACTCTTCTTTTGAAGAAGTCAAATTTAGTAAGCTTTATGAAGCTTCCAATGAACCTCTTTATGAAGGTTGTACTAATTTTTTAAAGCTATCATTCATCTTGCACCTTTTTCACCTTAAGTGCTTGTTTAAGTGGCCGGATAAATCATTCTCAATGTTGATTGATCTTTTACTTGATGCATTTCCACAATAAAAAATTTTCCTTCTTCATACTACCAAGCCAAGAAATTGATCATGGACTTAGGTTTGGGATATGAAAAGATCCATGCGTGCCCTAATGATTGCACATTATATTAGAGTGAGAGGGCGGGGAAGGATTCTTGCCCTAAATGTTCTTGCTCAAGATGGAAGAGTGAAACAAATAAGGGTAAGGTTCCAGCAAAGGTGATGGGATATTTTCCTTTGATTCCTAGATTACGAAGGATGTATATGTCATCTAAGATATCTAAGGATATGAGATGGCATGATGAATGTAGACATGACGATGGAGTTCTTAGACACCCGGCTGATGGACAAGCATGGAAGGAATTTAATGTCCGATATCTAGGGTTTTCCAATGATGCTCGTAGTGTTAGGCTTGGTCTTGCTAGTGATGGGTTCAATCCTTATCGTCTAATGAACACAACCTATAGTACATGGCCAATAATTTTAATTCCTTATAACTTACCTCCATGGTTGTGTATGAAGCCATTTTCATTTATTTTGTCGATGCTCATTCTTGGCAAGGAAGGGCCAGGGAATAATATTGACATTTATATGCGTCCTTTGATACATGAGTTGAAATTGTTGTGGAAAGGCGTCAATGCTTTTGATCGTACACTAATGTGAATTTCAAACTTCAAGCAGCTTTAATGTGGACAATTAACGACTTTTTAGCTTATGCCATGTTATCAGCATGGAGTACTAAGGGTTATAATGCTTGTCCAGAGTGTAATTACTCAACACCCTCTACTCGAGTCGGAAATAAAATATGTTTTGTAGGACATCGTAAATGGTTACCTAGGGATCATCCTTTTAGATTTCAAACTAGTTTTTTTGATGGGACTGAAGAACATGGTAGTGCTCCTTCACCTATGACTGGCTCTGACGTTTTAAGAGAGCAACAAATTTTAGAGCATGAGTATGGGAAAATTCAAAAGTCATGTAAAAGACGAAAACGACAGTCCATAAGTGATATTGATGTCAATGATCCTAAGATTCTTTACACTAAGAGAAGTATATTTTTTGACCTTCCTTATTGGGAGCATAATATTCTTCGTCACAACTTAGATGTCATGCATATAGAGAAAAATGTGTGTGATAATCCACTTGGAACTTTGATGAACATGGATGGAAAAAGTAAAGATGAATTTGCTCGCATGTTTTTTAAAAATAAAAACGTGAAGCCACATTTTTTGCTACAATGTCATAGTGACAATGAATTCATCATGCCACTCGCCCCATATTGTATGATTGGGGCAGGTAAAGAGTCATTTCTACATGTTTTGGCAAGTATTAGATTTCCTGATGGATAAGGCTCAAACCTTTCAAGATGTGTGAACTTCAACAAGAAGCTTATGAATCTTAAGAGTCATGACAACCACATATTAATGCAAGATATCCTTCCAATAGCATTGAAATCATCTCAAGCCTCCACAGTTATTGATCTTGTTGATGATCTATCATCATTTTTTAAGTCTCTTTGTGCAAAGGAAATCGATCCTAATTATCTTGATGCTTTACAATCCAAGATAATAGATGTCTTGTGTTGAATGAAAATTGAATTCCTTCCTCCTTTTTTTCACTATCATGGTTCATTTGTTAATTCACCTTGTCAAGGAGGTAAAGCTCGGAGGACCTGTTCATTATAGATGGATGTATCCAATTGAAACGTATACATAATTTGACATTGCACTCCTGCCTCTTTTTAAAACTTATTACTTTTATTAATAACAATGTATTCTTTTTTATAGGTACTTAGCCCATCTCAAAAACTTTTTGAGAAATAGAGCTCAACCAGAAGGTTCTAGTGCAGAGGGTTATACTCTTGAGGAAACAATTACCTTTTGCTCTAGATATTTAGATGGCGTAGAAACACTCTTCAATCGACCACCTCGCAACGATGATGATAATGAAAATGGATCTAGTTATTTGTTCAATGCTTGTGTTCGGCCAGTTGGGGAGGTGAAAGTGATTAATTTGAACCATAAGAGCAAGATGCAAATACATCATTATGTGCTAACACAATTTCAAGAGTTACTTCAACCATTTGAAAGGTAAGTGCTTAACTTAGGTATCATATTATTGAACCCATTTGAACTATTGTAACACATATATTACTTTTATTTAATCGCAGAGAATTCTTATCTCAGAAGCAAAGGGAAAATCATAGAATTACTGTTACTAATGATTTACTGTTACTAATGATTTGGTGATTAAATGGAAGTTAGAGGAATTTCCAGATTGGTCAAAGTTGCAGGTTACCGATTAAGAAATTTTACCAACTAAATGTAAATGTTTATACTTTGTATTGATTCATCCACTTGAACAATATATTTTACATAGGTACCAAATATCAATGAGGCCAATCCCGAAGGAAGATTGTTGATAGCATTGGCATGTGGTCCAAGTCCATATGTTAGAAGAATGAAGGGTCATATGATTAATGGTTTCAAGTTCAAGACATGTGCTAGTAAAAGAACTCGTAAAACTCAAAATAGTGGTGTCATGGTGGAAGCCGATGGAAATAAGTACTATGGAAGATTAATAGATATACTTGAAATTGACTACCTTGGATCCTATAAAGTCGTGGTGTATCGTTGTGATTGGGTAGACATAGTAACTAGGATAGAATATATTGGTTCTAGAACTCGAGTGAGCTTCTCAAAGTTGATTCACACGGGCCGATATCTAACGGATGAGCCGTTTATTATTTCTAGTCAAGCAACACCAGTTTTTTATGTTAAAGATTTATCAAAAAATGGTTGGAATCATGTAGTTGAAACTAAGCCTAGGGACTTGTTTGAAGTTTGATGAAATCAACTATTCATGTGTTTTTTTAGATATGATAATCTATTTGATCTCTCTTAGTGGTTGCTCTCCTATGTTAATTTTATTTGATCTTGTTTATATATTTTTACTTTGCTTTTAATTTAATTCCTTGTCTAATTTTAATTTATAATTATGACACATTCTCATCTTTTCGTTGTCACTGCAGTTTTCATCATCGTGAAATCATGAGAAAAAATGATGAGATTATTTCCCAATTACAAAAAAGAAATAATGAGGTTACTTCCTAACTTTTGAAAAAAAATGAAGAAGTTAAAGAATTAAGAGCTCAAAATCAAAAAATTCTCACTCAACTTGCATTAGTCTTAGATCAATTACAACAAAATTAAAGGACAAGTAAAAATCATTATTATTTTTACCATCCATCGAATCTTTTTCATATTACTTTTTAGTGCTTATGGTAGAAGTGTAGTTTCTAGTTTTTTTTATGTTATGTGCAATTTTGCTTGCAGTTGGATGAAGTAGATATGATAATGACTTATATAAAGTTTTATATATTCATGGGGAGTTTGGTAATTAAGATAATCCCATATTTGAAAATAATTGTTGGCCTTGAATCACAAACGGGGAGTAAGTATTTTGGCTAAAGTTTGTGCATTTTGTTTGATTTGTTGCAGATTTTTGCAGCTGATGTTCATATTATGACCAACAAATTATCTTTTGCAAAGGTCTTGACACTAGAGTGGAAATTGCAACATAATAAAAACAATTTTGCAGGCCTTCAACTTTTGACAAACTTTTAACTTTTAAATTTTACTCTCTTAAACATCGATGAATATATATATGTGTATGTGAATATTGATCAAATTAGGCACCTATGTTGTTTGGACTTTTTTGACCAAGCTACAACAACTTAAGGTCAAAGCTACATCAACGAATGTATGTGCGTATATGAATATCAAATGCTAATACTTTTGTGGATATGATTGATTTGGTATGATATTCGTTAGTAATTATGTATGTTTGATGAATTTAATATAGTATGGAAAATAAATACATTTTCAACGCATGTAAATGTCTAAAGCATATATCTAGATATCAAGGGCTTTAAAGGGTTTATTTTCATTTAGACGTATAAAAGCGTCTAAAATATTAAGCACTATCCACATGAAAAAGCGTATAAAAATTCAGCATTTCCACACAAAAAAGCGTCTAAAAACGTGAAATTGTAGTATGGATTTAAGGCGGGAAATCTTTTTCCCCACAGTAAAAAGCGTCGGAAAACAGATATAACATCCACTGGAAAAAACGTCGAAAATTTGTAACTGCAGTTTTTTAGACGCTTCGTCAAGCGTCGAAAATATAACATCCATAGTTTTTCTGTTGAAAAGCTCCGTATTTTTTAGTAGTGTTAATTGAGTCACGTCCACAGTCCTAGCTTATATGTCTTATTGCTTCTTCAAAGGTTCTTGAATAGAGATACAAAGATGATGATGATTACAATTGAGGAATAGAGAATAAGAGAAGAAGAGTTTTTGTAAAGAGAGAGGTAGTTAAGGAAGCATTAGTCTAATTCTATGTGTTTAGGCCTATTTATAACATATAGGGACTAGGGGTATTCATAATCGGGTACTCAGTATTTCGAGTACCTGGAACGCCGGGTACCCGGTTAGTCAGGTACCAATTTTAACAGGCCCGTGTCCCGGCCCAATTCGGGTACCCAGATAAATCGGGTCGGAACACCGAATACACGATTAACATTTTTGGCAGAATATTAGTGACAATTTTTTTCCAATGGCAAAAATGATTAATTATTAGATTACTACAAATATTTAGTTTTCAATTTCAAGACGTCAAAAACAATTATACTACCTCCTATTCATCTAAAATCTCCCATTTACTTTTGGGACACTATTTATCTATTACTCTTAAATTGCATATTGAGTATTATTAATCTATAAGTTAACATAGTCATGTGAGATCTTATTTGATTCGTTTTAATGTAAAGATTGTTAATATCAACTTTTTATAATTTTTCATCATACATAACTCGATATATTAAAAATCGAATAAGTGCATTGGATAGAGTGCATAAAGTTAATGAGACATTTTAGATAAATAGGAGATATTACTAATTAAATATTTGGCTTTCAAATTCAAGACTTCAATTCAGATTCTTCTTGTTTGAAGGTAATCTCCATATATTCCTTGCAAATTTATAATTGTATCCACTCTTCAGTTGTCGAAATTTCCTTAAAAAACAACCAAAAAATAAAAAAAAAACTTAAATTATTGACATAAAATTCAAAGTGATCATTTTTCAACATGAAATTACACAAAACGAAATAAGAATGAAAAAAAACCTAGAAAATCAAGACCCAAAATACTTAAAAAAACAGGAAACCAAAATCATGATCTAAAACGATAAGAATCAAAAAAACAAGATCAAGATCAAAAAATAAGAATAAAATGATGCAAGCACTCTTATAACAAGAAAAATCATAACAAGGAACCAAAAATAAGGAATAAGAAAAAACAAATTAAAGAACAAAAAATATCTTGAAAAAATCAATAAAAAGCATACTGTGAGGATTGAGGAGTACTGAATACTGAATACTGAATACTGAGTTCTGAGACTCAAACGGTGAAGATTGAAGAACCAAGGTGAGTTGAGAGTGAGTTTGAAAATTGAAAGAAGATGAGAAATGAAGAACAGTGAAGATTAATTAAGAACGAAGGTGAGTTATGAGAGTGTGTTTTAAAATTGAAAGAAGATGATTAATGAAGAAGTGAGGAAGGAAAGTAAGAAAGTGAGTAGTGACTATGCTTGCGTGTGGCGGCCATACAATTCAATAGTAGAATACCATGCTTACCATGCTTGTAGTCGACTTTATTCCATATAGGTCACGCGCATAATCGGAATTACAATAACTAATCAGCCTGGCTTTGTCTAACCCAAACTTCAGGCATACATCTGAACTTACTTTATCGCATCCCAATGTCGTTTCCCCGGCTTACCCTTGTATCTACTTACCATGCTTACCGCTTGTGCTGTTCCGGAATGAGTACACACCATTGCATACATGATACTTCCGACGACATTTGTGTATGTAATACCCAGAAAATGAGTACTTTTTGTTTTAGAAAAGTGGTTTCATGTGTATTTGTTTTTTTCTTTAGAGATTAATAAGAATCGCAGACAATTATAATTGTTGTTGGTTTATTTATACCTAAACGTACCTTTGGTCATTGAAAATTTTACGTCACATATTTGTAAATTATAAAGATGATGAAATATATTATCACACCTAAAATATTATATACATATCTTTGGTGTATAATATATTTATAAATTACGTATCTTTGAAAATTATTTTTATATATATCTTCATAGTTCATACTAAGAAATCTGTGTATTGCACGAGTTTTATACTAGTTTAGTAGTCTTATATTTGTATGTATTGATGCAGGTAATATTACCTTTTCATTACATTTTTAGGGAAAATTGTCACTTACAAACCAAATTTTGCTCAATTCGCAGAAAATAAACTTGCATATTGTTTATTTTTAAATAATTTCACATATTTGGTATATTTGCTTAAAATAAACCTTATCTATAAGTCAAGTAATTAGAAGTAAACAATAGTTGAATTTATAATGTCAACAAGGGGATCTATTTAAAAATAAATAATAGTTGGTTTTATTTTTTGGGGATTAAGCAAATATTGATTTATTTTTGACAATTTTCCTTTTTTCAAAAAAAACTATATGTCTCTTACTATTTTTTGTGGACAAATAAATTTTTTTACAAATTGTTGTATAAGGTGTTCTATTCATAAGACAAGTCCCATATTCAGGTTAAATAACCAAACTAATACAAAATAGGGTAGGATTAGAGGTGTTCAAAACAGACTAATTATCCGAAATTTATCTGACATTGTAACTGAACCCAATTTGACCTAAATTCAAAAATGATTTACAATTATGAATAAATCAATATGAACACAACCCGATTTCAAATTAACTCGAAATATTTAATTCGAAATCTACTCAATGACCCAAATGAACACCTCTAGGTAGGATTAAGAGGGTAGGCCATGGACCAAGATAGCGATAAAAGATAAATAGGAAACAAAATAATCCATCCAAAACTATCCAACCAGCCAACTGAGTATCCATGGAGATTGTGGCTTAGATTAAGCCTACAAAATAATATCCAGCCACAACATTATGGGATCCTACATGGCGGAAATTCAACCTCTTTATCCCTTGAAAAATCAGCAGGAAAATCTACCCATGAGGTTAATAGCCAATAGGAGGATGCTGACTGGTG